>NC_135739.1:39692500-39880000 GCF_041903045.1 Epinephelus lanceolatus
TCTCTTCAAAGCCAGACTGCTTTGACAAACACAGTAATTTTACCTGGCTGAACACAGGAGCTGCTGCTCTACTGAAGCCTCAGTCAGCTAGTTTCTTTGTGTTATGAAGTGACTTTGGTGTTTAGAAGGGGTAGTTCGGATTCACTAAAGTCACATAATAACAAACAAACAGACTAAATGGAGGCAGCTCCTGTGTTCAACCAGGTAAAATTAAAGTTTTGTCAATGGAGGCTGGTGGCTTTGAAGAGAGCAATGTAACGGCTTCAGGTACTAAAGGTAAAACACCGAGTATGGATAAGTACCTCATACAAACTCAGTTCAAAAAATTCAAACCATCCCAACTCATTTTGACTGACTAAGATGACTAACTCCATAGGAAAAAATGGTGTTCAAGGGAGAAGCCAATGTTTTCTCATTCTCGTAGTCTCGTTCAAGTTTTTAGAGCCTCCAGTGGCCATAAATCCCATTCCTGACATGGGACACATCCTGACTCCAGCTCTGTACTCAAGACACGGACATGAGATCAATGATAATACCTCAAGCTGGACAGAAGAAACAAAACAAACAAACAAACAAAAAAAAACAGAAAAAAACCCAACCTTTTAGCTGTAAGATGGTTTTCTTTTTCTTTTAACTCTTCCCAGCTGAGTTTAAAAGAGGTTTTATTGGCCAGAGTGGACACATAGATGACTGTAAACACACAAAGGAGCATGGACTTTAGGATTGGAAAACATAAAAATCAATGAAACACACACACACACACACACACACCTGCTGCTGCTCCTTTCCTACTCTGGTGTCAGTTGTTGGTTTCAGGTAACATTCCAACACTTATGGAGTTCTCCATCTTATCCAGCCAGATGAGGATATGGACATAAGTTTAATCTCCGAGCACTCAGTACAACGATAAGTCCAGTTAGCCTTGTTTGGTTTTTCTACCCAAGGGCCCAACACACACATGGCCCACTCACACAGGTGTTTTCACTTAGGCTCATCCACACTAATACACACAGCGACCACACTACTCTGGTGTTTTTGGAACACCTAAAAACAGAGACCTTTGAAAATGCTGCTGACTCTGTTTTAGTTTGAAAACTCTGTTTGTTGCGTTTTAGTCTTGAGACTTTTGGAAACAATTTCGCAGACACCTGTGTTCGCTTCCCAATTGGGTCTTATCAGTCACAACATGTCAAGCCAAAACATTATCACTATAGGCCTAAATACCTTCTGTGATTTTATTCTCATCTTCATCCTGGGTGGGTAATGCTACTTTTTTCTCTTTGCCATGGCTTCCTCTAACAATGGATAGTGCTCCTGGTAATGCTCTAATATGTGACTGTGTTTGCTTTGTAATGTAACTGGTCTGTTTTCTGCCACCTTGACTGCCTTATACTCATGTGTTAGAACAGTTACACCTCGTCGTTGATCCAAGCAAAGAATTCTCTGCTCTGACTTTTCACCATCTTCCTGGTATTTTTATAACTAAGCAACCAACCACAGAGCAGAGCAGAGCAGAGCAGACAATCTGCTTCCTGTTTACAGCGGTAAACAAAATGGTCATGTGATTTGCGTTTTTAGGTGTTAATGTGGATGGAGATTATTTCTGAAATGGTGCTAAAACACCGTTTTTGAAAGAAAACATATTAGTGTGGATGTTACTTATTTGAACCAATGAAATGAAGCAAATTAGTCAGCTTTTTTTTCCAACATTTACTTACATCTGATGGCTTCAGTTGTCTTGTTTGACTGATGGCACGAGGCCTGGCCCAAACACAGGTCAAGTCTATATATTTGGGTCTTGTTTCCTCCCTTTACATAGCCCTGTCCACCCTTCGCCCTCCCTCGATGCTCCCTCTCCCTCTCCTCTCCCTCCTTCCCGGCAGCATGGAATGAATTTGCCCGGTCATGTAGAGCCGTGTCAGAGCGAGGCGAAGCTGGCAATTCATCACCCTGCACTGCCTGCCTGTCACTGCTCCTCCATGCTTTTTTCTTGTGTGTGTGTGTGTGTGTGTGTGTGTGTGAGAGAGACGGCTGTTCACCTGCTGTCAGAGCTCCTCACCACCACCATGTGCACCTCTGTCCCCTCAGGACCTCCAGTAAAGACTGAGAGAGGCCCTTCGCTCTCCTCCTTTGCTCTGACAGCTCCCTGCGGATGCCTGGATGGATGGAAGGAATCGAGATGGGGAAGTAGGGTGAGGTGGAGAGGGGGGAGAAGGACCCAATTATCCCAGAATCAGGCGGTGTGACCCATGACCTCAGCAGTCCATTGGCGGGAGAGTGAGGTGCTTTAGCAAGAAGCTGCACTAGCTGCGAGGAAAGCTAATGGAGCTCCATTTTACCGTAATTTCTTCCTCGAAGCACGGCGGCCCTGCGGCGATGCACAGATTAGCCATTACCCCCTGTAAATGCACCGCAAGCCCCCGCTGAAGCTGTCTCTCAAGACCATTAAGACGCCTGAAATCTCCTGCAGAGACAGATACAGACAGCGGACACACATCCAGCAGCCGATCGGCCCATTTGAAGCCCCATTAGGGAGCTTGATGCTGCAAAACCACAGCTTAACTGACTGGATGAAGTCACTTTATTGATAACACGCAGAACTGCAGGGTAAATGAGTTTACAGATAATTTACTGCCACTTTTCTGCTCACACTCTCTGGACAGACACCAGAACATGATGAGAACAAATGACTGAGAATCAAATGCATGGCATGAACCAGGAGAGGGGGGGGGACAATTTAACATCACATTTATTAGATGAAAGAACAGAAGAGAGCAGTTTAAGAGGAAAATGCAACTGTTCCCTCCTGAGAACAAAGAGGTGTAAAACACTGTTAAAAAAAACTTTTCTTTAAGGCTTTCTTTAAGGCTTATTTCCTCAAAGTTTTATATGAACATATTTTCTGTTTTACCATGATGATATCTTGAGATTACCACCTCCACCACTGGAGGAATATTTGTAAGTTTCCTTTGTGATTGCTTGAGGAACAAAATATATTCAACATATTTGCAGGTCCTCAAGAAAGCACACAATTTATTTTTACTTTGTTTACACAAAAACTACACACAGTACACTTTAAATTCATACTGCCGCACTGTAATAACTCACATAGCATCACTTCATTTGGTACTTGCAGCACACATTCCACAAAGTCAGGATATGTGGTGATAAAACTGCTGCTTTTCTGGAGCGTTGTCACTGGGAAATATGACTCTTTGTTGATGCAGGTTTCCCTGGCAATTTGATATTGGTGCACAGCTTCCTTTCATACAGCCCCAAATTGAACCGTGAATGTCTTTGTAATGCTTCCATGGCACGTCAGCCATGAAAAGTTTACTCACTTCAAATCTCAGATGACTTAGGACAACGTTCCTGAATCAACAGACAACAATAGAGCTCACCTCAGTTTCCATTACTTGTAGAAAGTTTGACATGTGATTGATGAGAGATAAGCAAACATACAGTACAAGCCAAAAGTTTGGACACACCTTCTCATTCAATGTGTTTTCTTTATTTTCATGACTATTTACATTGTAGATTCTCATTGAAGGCATCAAAACTATGAATGAACACATGTGGAGTTATGTACTTAACAAAAAAAGGTGAAATAACTGAAAACATGTTTTATATTCTAGTTTCTTCAAAATAGCCACCCTTTGCTCTGATTACTGCTTTGCACACTCTTGGCATTCTCTCGATGAGCTTCAAGAGGTAGTCACCTGAAATGGTTTTCCAACAGTCTTGAAGGAGTTCCCAGAGGTGTTTAGCACTTGTTGGCCCCTTTGCCTTCACTCTGCGGTCCAGCTCACCCCAAACCATCTCGATTGGGTTCAGGTCCGGTGACTGTGGAGGCCAGGTCATCTGCCGCAGCACTCTATCACTCTCCTTCTTGGTCAAATAGCCCTTACACAGCCTGGAGGTGTGTTTGGGGTCATTGTCCTGTTGAAAAATAAATGATGGTCCAACTAAACGCAAACCGGATGGGATGGCATGTCGCTGCAGGATGCTGTGGTAGCCATGCTGGTTCAGTGTGCCTTCAATTTTGAATAAATCCCCAACAGTGTCACCAGCAAAACACCCCCACACCATCACACCTCCTCCTCCATGCTTCACAGTGGGAACCAGGCATGTGGAATCCATCCGTTCACCTTTTCTGCGTCTCACAAAGACACGGCGGTTGGAACCATAGATCTCAAATTTGGACTCATCAGACCAAAGCACAGATTTCCACTGGTCTAATGTCCATTCCTTGTGTTTCTTGGCCCAAACAAATCTCTTCTGCTTGTTGCCTCTCCTTAGCAGTGGTTTCCTAGCAGCTATTTGACCATGAAGGCCTGATTGGCGCAGTCTCCTCTTAACAGTTGTTCTAGAGATGGGTCTGCTGCTAGAACTCTGTGTGGCATTCATCTGGTCTCTGATCTGAGCTGCTGTTAACTTGCCATTTCTGAGGCTGGTGACTCGGATGAACTTATCCTCAGAAGCAGAGGTGACTCTTGGTCTTCCTTTCCTGGGTCTGTCCTCATGTGTGCCAGTTTCGTTGTAGCGCTTGATGGTTTTTGCGACTCCACTTGGGGACACATTTAAAGTTGTTGCAATTTTCCGGACTGACTGACCTTCATTCCTTAAAGTAATGATTGCCACTCGTTTTTCTTTAGTTAGCTGATTGGTTCTTGCCATAATATGAATTTTAACAGTTGTCCAATAGGGCTGTCGGCTGTGTATTAACCTGACTTCTGCACAACACAACTGATGGTCCCAACCCCATTGATAAAGCAAGAAATTCCACTAATTAACCCTGATAAGCACACCTGTGAAGTGGAAACCATTTCAGGTGACTACCTCTTGAAGCTCATGGAGAGAATGCCAAGAGTGTGCAAAGCAGTAATCAGAGCAAAGGATGGCTATTTTGAAGAAACTAGAATATAAAACATGTTTTCAGTTATTTCACCTTTTTTTGTTAAGTACATAACTCCACATGTGTTCATTCATAGTTTTGATGCCTTCAGTGAGAATCTACAATGTAAATAGTCATGAAAATAAAGAAAACGCATTGAATGAGAAGGTGTGTCCAAACTTTTGGCCTGTACTGTATATGCAGATGTAACTCAGAAATTACTACAAATTACTACAAAATTTAAAATTGTTTTTCTTTTCCTGTCTGTTTTTTTTTTTTTTTTTTGTATGTGTCCATGTTCTGGATCTCAACAAATGTCACTAACATATAGAGTTAATTTTACTTACTACTTACTTACTACTATACTTTTAACAGTAAAACAGTAAAAAAATAAAGCCTGAGTCACAGATAAAGCTGACTTGATTAGACAGGGATGTTTTTGCAGTATAGCAGCAGCAGCCTGAGGCATGGTTTAAACCTGTGGCCACTTATCATTTATTGTGTCTGACTTTATGTAAGCTCAGTGGCAGAAATCTCTCTCCAGAAAATGCTGCCTTAATGTAAAAAGCATGATGTGCCTCATAAAAGGTGAAGATAAAGCGGGGGGGAGGGGGTACCATAAAATACAATCAAGACACTGACAAAAACAACATGTACATAAAAAAACTTTATTATTGTTGTAAGGTAAGATTGACAACAACATGCTTTTACCACAATAAAAAATAAAAAGATATTGCACTGGTTTTACTCTAGCAATGTTTTTTCTCTCTCTCGTAATGTCTTTCTCAAGCTTTTACGGTGCACAGCGGAACCTTCCTCTTCATCACTCTTTATAGACAAACACAAAACACACAGCTGGGAAATACTGCCCTTAACTGCAAGAGTCCACAAAAGTTGATTTTTGCTGCTCAAATGAGCAGCGACGACCTCTCAGACACAGAAACGACCGACGGACTGCACATTGAAACATCACTGAATCTCATGTAACGGTGGTTCAGAACGTACGTGTGTGTGTGTGTGTGTGTGTGTTAGTGGTAATAAGGCTTCACCTCGTACCTTGTCATGCCCAAAGTCATGTATTTGAATTATCTATGTGCCTCACAGACAGAGCTGGTTACTCTACACTGCTCAGAGTCAGAGGAGTACGGAAGCTCCTTTGTGACAAAAACATAACTGATGCTTCCATCAATCTGCAAGTCAAGACTTGATATCTGGCAGCAGGCAGGGACACAATCATCTGCACAAGTTTTACATGCTCAAAACACTGTTTTGGTCAATACACAAGTTTTTTTTTACTGACAAAACAGCAGCTTGATAACAGAAATTATGGATTTAATATGTGTAAGAGAATTCAAGGATTTCAGTTTACAAATCTGCTCAGAGTGTACTGCAGCTGTTTTGGCTAATCTTGAGCTTGCGAAACATGACAGGTTTAGCCAGCAGGTTTTAACAGGACTTGTCATATGTACAAAAGTTATTCAATGTCAAAATTGCCACGTGGGAACAAAAGAAGATAAATATAATAAATCAAAACAAACGATCTGTCTGCACACTTTCCTGCAACTGTATAGTAAACTCTGAGCTCTTGATAGGTTGAAATGTGTCCCGGCATTGAGTATTATCAACTCAAGGAAACTGGAATCAAATGATCAAGTGAGGTCTGTAATCTTGAGCATTCACTTTTTGATCAGATGGTTTCTAATTTAAATCAAATATTTCGTCAGTTTCAAATTGCGGAGTATAGAGACACCTGTGTTTGTACGACATGTAACATTTCAGAACTTTAGCATCTGTTGAACATTGAAAAATGTTTACATCTCTCAAAAATGTATCAGAATTTGCCATTTAGTATCTGTACCAGCATGCAGGTATTGTTTTGGCGCGAACATTACCCAAGCTAGCTGAAAATTTTAACACAATTCCACACACATGCTCTCAAATCCTGACTTTCAGACTGATTACAGTCTTAGTTTGACTTCTCAGCTGGTAAATAAACTTCCGTCGTGGTGCGTCTGGTTTGTGGGCCTCTGCCACAGAGCAGCAGAGGTGCATGATGGGTAAAAAGCATGCCGGAGGTTGATCAGTGCCAACAGTGTAACTGCTGAACCGACCGCCAACAGTACTGGGATGGGACAGAGGAGCTTGAGGAGACCGGTAGTATTTGTGTTGACCAACGTGTGTGTGTGTGGTCAACAGGCTCAGGGTTTGAGATTAATGACTCCACCAGGGAACCTGACACTTGCTTCACTCTCCAGCAGATGGCTGGACCATCATCTTTACACTCAGGAGAAAGTGTGTGTCTGTGTGTGTGTGTGTGCATACTGGTATGTATGTGTGTCTTTATAATGTCAGTTGAGACTGTGAAACTGGCAGCGCCACATTAGATGGCACAGGTATTGATCTGTGTGTGTGTGTGCATGTGTGTGTGGCAGCTGTCCATGTAGCACTAATAGGACTACCAGCTGAGAGCAGATGGACTGGAGTGTGCGTGATTACACACAAACACACTCAGGTTCCAATTACATGCAGAAAATCACAACTGCAGCAGAAGTCGACAGCGGTGCTTCATCAGAATGTAAAACAGAAACTGTGAAGAGATTAAAGCACCGATCAGAACTCCTGCTGATGAGGAGGATTCTTACCTTGAGCAACCAAACCAAAACCCAAAAATTTCAGGATTTAATGAACCTGCTTGTAATCAATTAGTCAGGATTTGAGAGCACACAGGGACAAATCATTCAGCAACACACAAGTTTCACGTAGAACTCAACAGGATTTTTTTGTCAATTTTTGAGGCACCGATGCAGAAATTTGATCAATTTATATACTGACATAAATCGGCCAATACTTGTTTCATTTTTATAAGGATTCCTTAAAACCTATGTACAGGGGACACAGTTTCTGAATTACCTTGAACATATCTTTGGCATTTCTGTACTTACATTTGTTGTAACTTATCGCCTTATCTCTATAAACAGACGTCTGCGTATGTATGCAGAATCTGTAGGCAAAAGATTTTGGTATCGGAGGCGTTCTGATTTCTGTTTTTAGTCCAAGTACTATTAACCAATCAAAACCAATTTGAGCGGGCTTTGCTACTAGCAGGTCAACAGTCCGTGTGAAGAGGTGGAACACTGACAGAATCGCAATCTTGGAACCTACTGGCTATCGTCTGACAAAGATGAACTTTTTATTCTCTTTTTTTTTTTTAAATTGATCTGTCTAGATATGAGCCGAAACATTATGTGACCCTGTTTCAAGTTGCTAATCAAACTGTAAAAATGGATGGAAGAGGAAGTGTTAGCCCCGATATCAGCTGGCTACACCAGAACCCATCAAATATTGGTCATTGCCCCCAGAGGCTGTATCACGTTGAGACTGATAGTCGATGGGTTCAAGATTGCTGATTGCCCAGTATATGCAGTGATACTGATGTATCTGTGATGAGCTCAAATTCAGCTGATAATATTCGCACTGCTCTGGATTAAGGTACAGAATCATGATTTTGTGTGCCACCAGTTGGGAATTCTGCTCACAGATTTTAAGATCTTAAGCACAATGAGCTTACTGATGTTACTAAGGGGGGAAAGCTTCAGGTTTCATAGCATTCATCGAATCAGAATCGACAACAGACCCAAGATTTGTAAGCATTAGATGCAGGTAATTCATTGCACTGGAACCAGGGTCAAACCAAAACTGCCCATCAAAGTCCAGCCTGACTTGATGTTCACTCAGACCAAACTTGTCTTTTAGGCATGAAACTTTACAGATGCTCACAATTCTGTCTTTGTTCACTCAAGAACTTCTTTAGTGCTTAGGAATCTGTCCGTGCTCGCTCTCAAATCTGACTCGCACACTGATTTCTGCTCTGTCATCTCAGTTTTCTGATGATACCATGCTATGAGGCAAGAAGTTTGTGTTGTGTGTATGAATAACATCCAATGTGGTCGCATTATAAATAAAACTATTCAAGTCTGACGCCAGCAAAGACAGAAGCATTTTTAAACTCATTAGTCATCAACTTCCAGACCGTCTGATTGACCAAAGCATACTGCAGGTAAATCCTGAGAGGTCACAAGCTCAAACAATGGGAAGCTGCTTCCTCCCCACAAGTCTCAACACCTCTGATGTGTTCCACAGAAACACCTGGTAACACACTTCTGCAGTGCCAGGAGACGACCAGCGCAACGCAAACAAGAGCAGAGATGATTTTAACATGTGTTGCGCTGAATCTTCCTCCTTTCTACACGTCCTCAATCACAGGTGACCTCTTCATCACACAGCTAAATACTAACACACCACATTATGATCAGGAGTCACCTAAACACGTTGGTAATTATCCTAGCCTGTCAGAGGAGGTTTGATTGCTACAGGCAACAAGTTCCATTGACAAAAAAAACCCAAAACCAACAACAAAAAAACACAAAGATACAAAACAAGAACATGTAAACATAATACAGAGATTGCCACAGTCAGTGTTGATATCAGTTTAACAGTGTCCTTTAAACTGAGCTTGAAAACTCTTAATTAAACTGTAACCAGTGAGTTTTGCTTTCTCTCCAACAGTGACACAAGCCCCATAAAGACACAAAACACTGAAGGAGGTTTAGTTCATCTTAAACTTGAGAGAGGAACATCCCACTTCTCAGAAAACGTTCAAATGCACAACTGGAGTGGACCCACACCAGGTTTGGGTTGGATGTGCATTCAATGAAGGGTGATTTTCTTAAAAATATCAAAGAAACCAAAACACAAACAATCTGTTTCTTGCTTTCAAATGTACAGTAGGAATCAGGGAAAAGATCAGGACAACACTGAAAAAATTAAAGGTGGTATATCAAAAAAAAACAAACAATCAAATAAACAAAACACACCATGATGGATTGATTTTAACAGGCTAACTGCATTTTTGTGTTTGCCTTCTGAAGCAACAGCAGAGCGGAGCTCCAACCCAGCACAGCAGTCAGTGGTCAAACATCTCGACCAGCTTCCTTTTAGTGATTTTTTTACATTTGACAAAATGAGCTCAAAGGTTTGTGCAAAGCCTGACGCCTGACACAGAAGACATAGAGAGCTCAGCCACATACACAGGTAGCAGGGTGTCCCGAACAAAGTTAATCCTAAAACGCATACGCATAAACACACACTCAGGGTATAAAACAGTTGCACAACAGAACTTTAAATATTCTTATGTATATATATGTACACAAATAACCATGCACAAATTAACAAACGCTCGCTCCCTCACACACACACGTACAAAAGTAAAGTCTGATGACTTCACTTCATTAGAGGCAAAAAACACAGCAAGTTGGTCCAGATACCAAATAAAACTACTGCAGCCTTCAGAGGCTGCTGGGCCTAGAAATAAAAAGGTGGTGGTCCGACAGAAGAGTGGTTCTAAATAAAAGAGTCTGACCATGATGGTGAAGCTGTTTCTGCTTTTGGAAGTGTGTGCAGGTGACCAATACAAGACTTGTAAAAGATGTCTGAATCTGACTTAAAACACATCCAGAAACATAATAACCATGAAACTGTGCAAATGCCAATATGCTAGGGTTGGGTTTTGATAAGATTTTATTGGGTCTGTATCCAGTACTGAATTGGCTTTTTGATTGTGAAGTTTTTCAAATCCCTTATTGAATGCATTTATGTTTAGCTTTCAGCATTTGTAGGAAACTACAGTAATGTGCCATGAGCACAACAGTTGCAAGCAAAAAAATAAAAAATAAAAAATAAAAGTATGAATTAAAACACTAAAGAGAGTTTTGTCAATGTCAGGGCTCAGCAAATCTGGGTATCTTCCAATCTAAAAATGGATTTAATAATTGAAATCAAACCCTTTATCACCTTAGCTACCGGCCACATGTTGGAGTCAAAAGTCAAATTTTCCCACTTTCTAGGCCATCACTGCTTTCCAAATGTTTAAAGATCAGCCTGGAAAGAACTGGAACTTGAAACAGATCTGAGAACATTTGCTCAGATTCTGACAGCAGATTAACTTTTAACAATATATACTAACAGATATTCATTCTCAATAATAAGCTACAATAAGATCTGTGCTAGCTAGTAGAAACAAATGCCTAGGGTTGTGGAAAATGGCAAGTAAATGCACAAGGTTCAGTACGAGATTGAAACTGTGGGTTGAGATCTGTGCCTGAGTGCAGTCTTGGTAAATCCGCAGAAACACTATTCTAATCCACCACTGACATTCCCAGGAATACCCTCAAAACACTGAACCACGTCTTCAATCTGTGCTCAGGGAATACATCTCGCCTTCTGTATGCCTGCAGTGTCGGATCACCAGAGACTACAGCAAGAGGAAGATTTAATTTGGCCTAGTTAGCTGGGTGCTGAGTTTACATTGACGGTTCAGATTTAGCCCTATTATAAACACTGTTATGCATTTATACTGATTGCTAAACATATGCTGTACTTTACTGCTGAGATACAATCTTCTTGGTGGGTGGGTTAACATTGTCGGGAAAGGAGGGACGGGAGGAATCCCGTCCTAATCTGTTTGAAGAACATGCTTGTAGGATCTGCCAAACATCAAGGTAAAAAGTAATGAGGCAGCACAGGAACATTGTGAGCAAGACAGGTGTGTGTCTGCATGTTAAATTGTATAAGCATGGACCACTGAGCTCTTTATTTCTAGCCCCGTACATGTTTGCAAAAAAGAGAAGAAAAAAACCCCCCACCAATTCCTCGTGGCATTTACTCTAAAAGCAGAAACCAAAGAGTCAGGACACCAAAATAACTCACGTGAACATTAAGAGTACAGAACACCTGGAATGGAACTAGGACTACCACATCTGTCTCTGCTTCTGATAGCTCTTTGTCTCTCTCTGCACCCTTCTTTTGCTTTGAAAGTCAAACTCTCTGATTAGTGCGAAGTTACTAATATGTTTTCTTCCAAACATGCAGTTTGTGTGGGTTCTAAAACCTCAAGCCAGCACTGAGTGGTGTGATCTGTACATTTTGTTCTTTGCTTTTTTTCTGCTACGTCTTCTTGCTGGTTGCTTTGTCTTGTTGTGAGGAGGCGGATGCAGCGTTGGCAGTTGTAGTCTGGGGTTCGGACCTCTTGCGCTGTGGCTCAGATGCTGCAGAGGAGCTGGGGGGTGTGGTGAGGGCAGGCTGAGTGGCAGCTGCAACCAGCCGCTGTGCAGATGCAGACATAGCAGCGTTCTCCCTGCTTGCAGACCCTGATGTGGGCCTCTCTGGGACATCCTTGCAGGACGATGGCAGCAGGGTTGCAAAGTCTTTCTGGACTGAGGATTTGGGCGCCCTCTGGAAGGTGGTTGGAGAGGCAACTTGATCAGTTTTCGGTCTGGTTTGGGACTCAGACAAAAGAGGTGACTGAGGAGTTGGGAGCTGTTTCGAGGAAAATGAAAGGGGACCACTTGGTGGGACTTCTGTGGTGCCACATCTGGATGGTTTCTGGTCTTTCTGGCTCTTATCTGTAGCGGTGCTAAGTTTGACAGGACCCAGAACACTCTTAGCTACTGTTGCAAGCTGGGACACAACTTTGTCCACAGCACTCTCAGGGGCAGGAACTGGGGAGCTGGAACTGGAGCTGGAGCCAGAAGTGGACGATGATGTTGCACTCAGACTTGCAGCAGCAGCACATAGTCTCCGGTTGTCAGCTTCCTTCTTCTCCTTGGGGATGCCAGGAGAGGAGCAGGAGGTGCGAGGTGTCTCTTGGCTGTCAGTGGTACGGCAGTCTGTAGTACTGGTGGTAGTTCTGGAGTCTGTGGTACTAGTGGTGGTTCTGCAGTCGGTAGTACTGGTAGTGATTGTGGTAGAGGGGACTGTGGTTCGAGGCCTGTCCAGGGTTTGGTCCTCTGCCCTGGATTCTGATGGTGCAGTCTTCCCCCTGAGACTCTTTGAGTCTTGTGGAGGAGTTGGCTTGAGGAAAGTGTCTTTGCTGACTGAGATGAATGCACTGCCTGGGGTGGAGAAGGGAAGGGGGCCCTGAGTGGATTTTGTCATACTGCTCGGCTCCAGGACCTTCCTCTCTTGTTTTACGCTGTCTTCAGTAGATGAAGCCAAACTTGTGTCTTTTACTCCCATAGAGGAGGTGCTCTGAGTGGGCTTCATCTCTGTTACAGGGGGGAGGCTGTGTGAGGGGGTGGTCCTGCCTACCTGCGAGGATCCTGTGTGGGTGAATGTGGCATGAGGGGTGCAGGGGGAGAGGTAGAGGGAGGGCAGTGTGCCTCCGGGGCCCGTTCTCACAGTGGTGGGCCTCAGCAGGGGAGGTGGGGTGAAGGTCGCCCCCCTGCGTCCGTCCTGGCTGTCCTCTGAGCCCTCATCTGTCTCGTCCTCTGATGAATCGACCTCATGGATGGCATCTTGCTTCTGTAGTGATTCTCTCCGCTCGGCTCTGTCCTGCCGGATGGCAGATAGTTTGTCCTTCAGCTTGCTCTTCCCTGGGGCCAGTCCAAGCGAGCCAGACACCGAACTGAGGGCGGTGTCCCCTTCCTGACGCCCTAACTTCCTGGATGAGGAGGAGTGTTTCTGCAGGCTGCCCTTCTCCACGCCGCGTCCTGCTGAGGACAGCAGACCCTCGCTGGCTGACTCCTGAAGGGAGTAAGAAATAAAACAAAATATATTTGAAAGCCTTCATACTGATATAGAAATCCTACAATTTGCACAGTAAAAACTACAGGGGGTAACTTTCATAAAAATGACTTTTTATTATATTTGCTGAAACTACCCCTCTGGCTCTGATTGGTTGTTTTTGTTCAGGTGCAGTGGATTCTTGCAAAAGCCATTAGGAACACTAGAAGAAGCCAGGGGAGCCTGATTTTTTTCACAGATTATCCGTCTCATGTACTACTTATACAACATAGTGTCAGTTTCTGCAAATATGACAAAAATGTATTTTCTATAAACGTACCTATTTTAGTTTTAAGGGAGCAGCTACGGACAGAAAAGGTGGCTTTCACACTGAGATTTGCTCTCTGGCAAAATAACAAATGAGTGTGTAGTTATAGATTTCTCTGTTGTGGGACATGAATAAGTGCACATGGTAATCTAAGGTAATTTAGAACAACAGCATTAATGGTAAGCTTAAATGTGATTCTTATTTTAGTTTGAACAAACAAATCAAACTCAAACATCATTTTTGTCTTAGATATGTCATGTTTTATAACATCTTAATTTCTGAAATTTGAGAACCACTGCTTTAACATCATTTAAGATGATCTCTAACTGCTAATTTCTTTTTATAATAATAATAATAATGATAATAATAATAATAATAATAATAATGATAAAAAAATACTGTCATGAAGGGACACTACCATAATCTCTTTAAAGAAATATTGTCATCATGTTGGTTGGTGTGTGATGAACTCATACCTGAAGGCTCGTTAGGCTCGGTTCTCTCTGCAGAATCTCCTTCTTAAACTCCGAATGTGAGATGTCCAGACTGTGTTTCCTACTCCCTACAGTCGCTCCCACCGCCAGCTTCTTCTCCCCCGCTGTAGCCACCCCAGAGGGAGATGAGGGGGAGTTAGAGAGAGAGGAGGCCAGTTTCTCGGCTGACTGCACTCTCTTGAGGAGCGGAGACCGCGGAGGCTCGGCACTCTTGGGCCTGGATATCTGCCTCACCAGGGGAGGGGAGGAGTGGAGCTTCACAGGGAATGACTGACCCACCGCAGACTGTCCCAGAGCGTGGCTGGGCAGAGGGGAGGGGGAGCGCTGAGGTGAGCTGCTCTGAGGGGTGGGTGAAGGTGTGCGGGCCAGAGGGGAGAGGGGGATGTTGCCGGCTGACTTGCGTCGGGGTGAACGGTACTGGCGCTGGAGCTTTGGGGCGAGGCCGTGCAGAGAGCTGGGCCTGATGTGGCCAGAGCTCGCCGGGGAGTTTGGGACACTGGAGCTGGGGGAGCTGCTCTGAGATGAGTTTCCACCAACTGAGGGATTGAGAGAAAGGAAATTTGTGTCAATTTGTGTGCACAACCATGCATGAGAGAGACATGTATCGTGTGTGTGTGTGTGTGTTGTTGAATAGAGATGTGTTGGGACGTTAAATACAGAGTAAATAAATCTTATTTGTAAAGTTATTTAGTGAGTCGTTTTGTAGGATAATGTGTAATGTTCATAATGCATGGTGCAAAGTACCACTCATTTCAGGGGCATTTAAATATGACTTGGTTATTGAAAGATATGTCTTTAATGGGTTTTATAATATACAAATATATTTTGGACAATGTTTGGCCTTATTCATTGAATTGTGCTCAACTTTGACTGAAAACGTCAATGAAATTAGTCATTAGCAATATCCCTAGGTTTTATAGACAATTAACAATTAGTTGAAAACATAATAACGGTTTAATCAATATTTAGAACAATCATTAGTCGGAGGCCTTGTCTTTATGTTCACTAACCTAACCTAGACATTACACTAACCTGTACATTTTTCAGTCTTTGGTTTAGGTTTGTGTAGGTGAAGGCAAAAGATTTTTAGTAGCCTTTTTGTTTTTAATGATGTACAGCACTTTATATATATATATGTGTATATATATATATATATATATATATATATATGTATATACATATAAAAATCTTTAAAAAGGAAGAATCAGTGTTTGCATGTTTTACTCCTTAAAGGAATAAATACAGAATTTCATGGTCATTCAAATGTTCAAATATCATACTGAGCTGTGAGACGACTCATCACACCCCTAACGTCCACCGAATAAATAATATCAGGATTTTATTGCTGTACAGGTGAGCATTTGTCCCTCACCTGAGTGGGCAGAGTCTGGCGTGGACCTGAAGCCCTGTGTCGGGCTCCGTGGTGACAGGTTATGTGTGGGCGAGCCTGGGCCGCTCTCCCCAGAGGACAGAGACCGGTTCAGGGAGGACAAACTGCGACTGGTGTGGAGGAGAGAAGCCTGCTTGGTGATCTTCCTGAACAGAGACGTTCTCTTCTTACTGCGAGAGAGAAAACACACAACAGCTCACACAATAATTCCCCACATTAAATAAAACACAAAGTGATGTTTGATACAACACAGGTGTGTGTCCCACCTGTCCTGTCCTTCCTTGGTCTTGGTCTTCTTGTTGCGTCTTGCCATCTTGGATTTGTGGCTTGTCTTTCGGGCAGGGCCGACCTTGATGGACGTGTTCTCAAACGGGGTGGCAGAGATGGACACTTTGGCACCACTCTGAGAGATGGCAGACAGAGGTGAGAGATTAGGGATTTAGATTTACATGTTTTGTTTTAATTTTCATT
Organism: Epinephelus lanceolatus; assembly: GCF_041903045.1. Lineage (NCBI taxonomy): Eukaryota > Metazoa > Chordata > Actinopteri > Perciformes > Serranidae > Epinephelus > Epinephelus lanceolatus. The sequence continues at coordinate 39,708,637 of NC_135739.1, forward strand.
TTGTTTTTAATTTTGGAAGTTATATTCTTTTATGGCAAATGTGTTATTTGTGCTAAAGGTCCACTATTTTTAGCAGGAATGGACACTTGTATTATGTCAACATCAGATATTGTGCAATATAAACAATATTGGATTCATATTAGGATGACTTTACAGTAATCAAAAAAAAAAGGTGAGTTATTGGAATACAAAAAGTAGAATTAACAGTTTATGTTGGTACCTTCAGTATGAGCTCCACCACCTCTGTGTGAACCAGACCGTGAACTGGTTCTCCGTTGACGTGGGTGATTAGGTCCCCCTCCCTAAGCCCTGCATCATGGGCTGGACCGCCCTCTTCCACATACTGAGGGCCAGCAGAAAGAGAGATGGTCAAAGGAAAGATAGAAAGAAAGAAAGGTAGCAAGAGAATGAGGAGGATGGAACAAAGGCAGATATATTTAAGACCTATATGCTGAGGCTGTTCTCCTGTTGTTTACTGCCATCTTCTGTCAACAACAAGAATCCCAGTCCACAGCAACAGCACTGGCATTACCATACAGTGATTCTGAATCAGATATACCTCAATTATAATACACTTATCTGATATTAATACCTGTATTATAATGGCTTTTGTGACTATTCTTCTTCAACACGTTTCTATTAAATTTATTGCACCTGACATCTGAACTCCTCATTTTATACATTCAGGACAAGGTGGTTTATAAAACTCTGTCTGCTTTTTATCCCTCTGCTGTCACAAACTCTAATTTTATGAGCTTGACACCTCAAACTTTTTGAATAATCCCAGTGAACACAGGGATTTTTTTTTTCAGCATTAGTGTCTCTTTGGGACTCACCCAGACCATGTGATGTACAGTGTAGATGTCAGAGTCTCCCATGTATACTCGGATGGCCCTCAGGGTGAAGCCATACTTCTTGCCTGCTCTGTGGATCACAATGGCGGGCTTGACGTTGCTCACGGCTGGGGACAGATCCCGGCTTGGGGAAGAGTCCCGCGACGACGGATTAGATGACAGTGAGTGGGGCGACATTGGGCTGGCCAACGGAGAGGCTCCATGGTGGTCTAAGAATAGAGAGATAATAAACATCTGTCAGTACAGTACAGTTACAGTATTTGTAAGGCTGGAGTCTTTTAGGTACTTTAATATATTTTTGTTTTCTTGTCAGGCCAGGATCACACTTACTACATAATGTTTTTTGCAATAAATCAACTTTATGTTGTAAGGAATCCACATCTAAAAACCAGATCAGAGCCACTAGATTTGTGCATTTGAATTTTTCAAATAGACATTAAATGTCATCCTGGTCCTCAGCATTCAGCAGCAGTATTTCCATCCTCTCAACCTGACGCACTGACCTGCAGGGATCATCAGTGACAGAGTGGTGGCAGACGCCGACTTGATGACCTTGTTGAGTGGTCTGGAGCTCGGCGTCGCTGTGTGTTTGTCTGCATCTCCAGAGAGCAGCCGATGACGAGCCCTACGAGCAGCCAGGTCGCTGATGGCTCTCGGAGTGGATGGAGAGTCGCTGTCTGCTGCAGCTTTAGCAGCTCCACTGGCCCCGCCATTACTGCCGTTACCTCTGTGACCACGATCACACACATCCCCTGAACTACCAGCTGTAGGAGCAAAGGAAGGTGAGAGATGAGGCTCAGGTGTAAAGAAGGTTCTACGTAGGTTTTCGACTGTGCATGCATGTTAAACAGTGACTCTACAATGTGTGTTTGTACTGACGTGTGAGTGTGGCCTTGCTCAGCTGACTGGAGGAGGAGGAGCTTGGTGTAGTGGGAGACTCATCCAGCTTTAGCTCTCTCTCAACTGGGAGCTCTGGGATAGCAAGGGGCAGCTCGTCACTACGCGGGCCCCTCACTGCACTTGGACCCAACAGGCTGGGACTCTTACGACTTCCAGCTGCACCTGAGAGAACAACAATAAAGAGGCTAGGTTTGTGTTTCATCTTTTCTTTTTCAACAGAAAAATCTAAGAATATATTGTTTGCTACTTCAGGGGGTTCCCTACCTTTCTACAGCTACATGTCTAAATTTTGGGAATTTAAGATATCAGTATGGATGGACATTACCTACTTCCAAAGTGCATGGGGAAGGGGGAAAAAAGCCAGAAGAGGTCAAAATCCCAGCCACACTTGGGCACTGTTTTCTACACAACCTTCAGTAAAGCAGCCTTAACTATTTTCTTTTTTCTGTCCATTCTTTCTGGGTCACTCTGAAGGACAGTTTCCTCCTGACAGCCGGTGACCACAGTCCATCACAACATCCTTCCTGTGTTTTACCTTGACCTTGGCCTCCCTCTTCCTCTGAGGAGATGGCAAAGCGTGGCATCTCAATGATGGCTGAGCAGCAGCGTCTCCGGACAGTCAGTGGGGGGCTGGAGTCGCTCTCTGTGTGGGACGACTCTGAAACAGACAGACGCTTCCGCAGGCTGGGGAGGTGAAGTTGGAGAGGAGATGAGAAACATGTACATGTCTAAAACACAGCACACCAACACGCAACTACATACCAGACCACACTGAGACATCTTGTGCCATGGCTATGAAAAATACTAATTGGCTGGTAGGTGTCTGTATCACAGCTCAAGGGTCATTTAACTGCAGGTAACCATAGCAATATTAGCAATAGACATTTAAGGCTATGCTAGCAGTTAACTGACTGAAACCAACCTAACTTTGAGTTAAAACAGACTATAAGAGCACTTTAAAACATAAAGAAAGATTTTGTTTTCTCTATGATCCAATAAAGAACTGCAGGAATGTATACTTCCTCTTGTTCTCTAAGATTAAACATAATTCAAAGTAATAAAAAAGACACATTTTAAGGAACAAGTGCATTGTGGTTTTATGGAGGTGAAGGACTCACATCTCTGGAGATCCCACCAGCCAGGATCGATCTCTTGACTTGAGTCCGCTTAAGCTGTCGATGCGATCTCCTCCCTCCTCACTGAGGCTGCGTTTGGTGGGAGGAGGAGTCCTCTTCTCCTCGTGCAGAGACAGACGCTCCATACTGCTGTACACCTGGACATCAACATGGCATATGTGTTACAATATTTCATGTTTTAGTCATTCCTGGACCCAATGCCACCTTATTTAATTGTATTCTGTTCTGATAATAATAAGACCCTAATTTTAATAATAATGATGATGTTAATAATAATAATAATAATAATAATAATAATAATAATAATAATAATAACGTAATATTAAGACCCTATTCAATCTACTTTTTTTTAATAAATAAAAAAACTAAAAAAATAAAATAAAAAAAATAATTTATAAAATCCTGTAAAACTGTGGATTTTTTTTTTTAAAAAAAAGCATCTGGATTTGAACCTGCTTAAAAATACAAACAGAGATGGACAATCAGAGTATACATGTGCCAGAATTGTTTCACTCAGAATTTCAAGAACAGGTGAAAATTATCAATAATATCCTTTATTGAAAAGTTAATAATTTGGATCCACAGCAAAAACTAGAATCACTTGTTCTTCGTATTTTATTGAAATTTCTTCACAGTGTTTTATTGATGGATGATAATAAGACTAACATATTAAAAAATATTTATCTATTGAGCCATTTTTTTTCAATAGCACACATTTTGGGCCAGCAGTTTAGCAGCAGCTTGATTTATCTAAAGTTGGATCAGTGTCTGCAGTAGATAAATTCAATGTATGAGCTGTGGTACCTTGCTGAAGCGAGGTGAGCAGGAGGAGAACTGTCTAATCTCCACATGTTCATCATCATTGGTGTCGTCTTCTTCTTCTGAATCTACATGGTGGTACCGGTCAGAACGAGCTGAGAGAGACACACACAGTGATTAGATTGTGTGTTGACGACAGTATGATGTAAGATGTTTCAGAGTGGGAGAGGTTTGGATGAAGCTGTCAGACATACTGTCAAAGTAGCTGGTGTCGTCCTCAGACTCCAGCTGGGGAATGAACTCGGCCTTCTGCCTCAGCAGGCTGTTCCAGTCCAGCTCTGTGAAGAACGGGTGCTGCTTCACCTCAAAGGCACTTCCTGTGGAGATGAAGGAGAGATGGAGAGGGCAGAGAGAGAATAGAAGAGAGAGGAAACAAAGTGAGAAAGATGAGAACATACATTGACAGCTACAGAATCAGATTTGACCAGCTTTGGGCCAAACACCTGGTCTGCACCTTCATTTTAAAACTCTGACTGTAAAAACAAAACGTCAGATTCAAAGAGTAACCCACAAGACAGCAGAGCCCAAAAACACAGAAAGTACAAACATGAAGAGAATAAGGTTCCTGGAGAAACTTTTCAGTAATATTTACTACAGTGTTTGTGTGTGTGTGTGTGTGTGTGTGTGTGTGTGTGTGTGTCTTACCTGTGCCCAGTCTCTCCAGAGGATTCTGTCTCAGCAGTTTGGAGATAAGGTCCTGCGCCTCCAGAGGCAGAGCTTCTTCCTCCTCCGGCCAGATGATCTCATCTGACACAAACACATAAGCACAGCGTAAACACATGAATCTGTGGTTCAAGGTTCAAGGTTCACTTTATTGTACCTCCAGGATAAATCTGTTTTGCAGCCAATGTTCACATAAAAAGAAAATACAAAAGACAACATCAACAACACATCAATACAATGACTTGCATGCACAGCTAGAGCAAGTAAATATTAGTGAGAAAACAAAAAAGAAATGATCCAGTGGATTGCTAGTTCATTTCCCCCTTCCTCCAGACCTTTCTGTCAAATATATATCAACACTTATGGCAACACAAAAAAATATCAGTGATTGGTAACATTGGTTACACCTATACTACACTTAAAGAAGTATTTCACAAGTTAGATAGTGTTTTCACAAAACTTGGCTGTCTCTGCAGTAGAAAGTAGGGATAATATTATCAACATTGCAATTTGGCCAAGTGCAAATTCCAGATCACAGGATAAATGTAAAATGTGTCACATTTAGGGTTGCAGTGATATATATCGGTTTCAAGGTATACCGTGATGTAAAAGTTAACGGTTATTATACTGTGCACATTTGCTTATATATGATATTGGAAAAAAAGCAACAGGATGAAGAATCTCCTCTTTATTTTAGTTATTTTCTAAGGGGAGGCTTTTTATACATACTTCCATTACAAAATGGTTTCAAGTTTCAATTATAGTAATAAAACATTAAACCAAAAAGAACCCCTCCATTTTCATTCCTTTAACGGTCATTCTGACTGATAATAATATAAATTCTGTAATACCGTGATACTGTGATATTTTATCGTACTGTGAAAATCTCATATCGCTGCAACCCTCGTCACAACATACCATTTTAAAATTGCAACTCACACTGCGATCAAAATATTTGTTAAAATAATCATAATATATGCAGACTTTTTCTTGCACATCGTGTAGCCCTAGTAAAAAGATGCAAATACTTCTGAAATTGGAGCTACATGATCAGAGAAAACACAGAAAAGGGGCTTTGGGAATTTTCTTTTGCTCAAGAAGTAGAAACTACAACTACCAAAATGCACTGCCCCACACCAGACCAAGAAACACTCTTGCTGGTAGGTGATATAATGCAGGCTTGGCTGCTTTGACACAGGAAACAATATGGCTGCAGCTAACAAACAATTTTCCATTACTGTTAAACAGTGAGCAAAATATGTTTCTGAAAACAGTCAGACAGGAGTAGACAAAAAGCCAAAAAGTTCATCCAAAATGATCCTGTAAGTATTTCTTCCATCACTGGCTACCAGTAGCTGCTATGACTGTTTCAGAAATCTCACATGCTTCTATCTTCTTGCCTATTGAACACACACCCATCTTCCCACCAATATGTTGTCTCTGTGTAAAATAATCTTGCTCCAGTTAGTCTCAGTAGCTTCTGTTTATTGTTCCTGCATCACACCATTTTATCAAACTTTAGTTCCATAGACTGCACCCCAGAGTTCTGCTCTGCACGATACACCTCACTGACAAACATCCTGCAGACAGATAAAAATACAATACACATTCAAGGCACAAGGAGGCCCTCAGTTCTTTATCACCATAGTGCATCAATATGGAGAGACAGACTCAGACAGTCATAAAAGAGACATGCAGGGATCAATACAGGTTTATGATCATTGACTTGCCCTTTCATCAAAGGGAATTCAAAGGAGAAAAGAACGCAGAGGAGAAATCACAATTGATTTTATTCCCTGTAAGTCAGGCCTGTGCTTCTCTGCTGTAGAGTAACAACTCTATCTGTCCATTTCTGATGATTTCATCAAGTCAGCCTGCAAGGCTGAACATAAAACATTCACAGTACAATACCGACATACTGTAACAACACCTTCACTGGAGATCAGAAGCTAAACAACATCCATTTTTCAGCATTTGATCCATATTATAAGAAAACATGTACTTTTGCCCATGATATTTTCTGCACACAGTAACTAAAAGTTCAGAAAACTGAATTGATTCAGCAGATTCCTTCTGGGTTTTGTTTTTATACTTCTGTCTACCATGTGTGTCTGTCATGAAAACAAATTATGTCCTAGCTTTATAATGGATGCTATTTCTATATGAATTGTTTCCTGTTTTAACCTAAACCTACTGTGTGTGAATGTATATGCACTTTTAAATACATTAGCAGTTATTGTAGGGGGCAGTTTGGGTTCATTCACCTTCTTTTAATCTTATGATTGTGTGCTTTAGATCAGAGGTTGACAACATTTTGGCTTTCGACCCCTAAAATTGAAGGTGACACATCTACACTCGCTAATAGTTCAAATGAGTCATTCTGAGTTCTCTCTTAATTTCATAAATGCTCGCATGTGTGGGCCCTGGTGTCTCATGTTGCGATTAGCTGTGGCTGTAAAGCAGCTGTCTACTGCTGTTGCTCTACAATGATGCTACTGAGTTAAATGTCTAAACTCATGTCAGTAACAACCATAACTACAAAAAAAAAGACCTGTGTTGTAGAAAAGGAGAAGTGTTGTTAAATTGCAGTTGTAATCAGTCAGCACTGCTACTCACCACTGATGACCTGACCAAATAGCTCCTCTGGTGTGTCTCCAAAGAAGGGAGCACAGCCCACCAGGAACTCATAGAGGATGACTCCCATCGCCCACCAGTCCACTGGCTTCCCGTAGCCCTGACGCAGAATCACCTCTGGGGCAATGTACTCAGGAGTGCCACACACCTGAAGAGGCATTAACATATAAAAATCAGCTTTGGACATTAAGGCAGCAAGGCAACAGAATTTGGGAAAATTCAACCGATTCCCATGATATAATTATATATTTACATGTCCATGATCTTACAATTTGTCTGCAAAAACCAAAAATATATTTCCCAATTTTACCATTCTTAGTAAAAAAAGTTACAAAGGTGCATTTAACTGTCTGACAAACTCACTGGCTGGCAGCTAAAAGACGAGCCTACAGACATCTCATGATTATCAGAAACTCCTTTACATAGATGCAATTCTGCAGTTTTGGAATACTGTCAAGCATCAACAAAACTCAAAAAATAGCCCAAAGTTTTCGAAAAGCTGTTGCAAATTTCATCATTTTAGGCTATAAAGAATTATGCTAAAAAGTAAAGACATGAGCAGGTACCTGTTTATCAAGGAACTCTCTGGTGTCTTTCTCTATGTGTCCTTCATACAGGTTTGTGGTCAAACTCATCAAACCGATCTTTGAGAGACCGAAGTCTGTCAGCTTGATGTGTCCCATGGAGGTGATGAGAAGACTGCAGGAGAGAATATGAAAGGTTTGAGCCCAAACAGTGCTTAACTTAAAAATTACCTTCAAGAAAAAGCAAAAATTATAACTCCTCTTAAGTGACATCGATCTGTAATAATACATAACACTAAAATACAGATCAGCACAGTTTTACTTTCTTACAGTAGGTGTGAAATCTTTCCAAATATTATTTTTCAAATCATATATTAAGAGAAATATGGCAACACATCCTAAAATTGAACTGATATGGTAAATATAAAATAATGGTGTGCATTTAGGTGTGTGTGTTTGTGTCTTACTTGTCAGGTTTGAGGTCTCTGTGTACGATGCCATAATTATGAAGATACTCTAATGCGAGGACGGTCTCTGCAAAGTACATACGAGCCATATCGACCGGCAAAGCTCCGATATTCTTCAGCAGCGTGGCACAATCTCCACCTACAGAGGACAGTCACCACATCAAACACAATACAACTACAACCAGTAACAACCAACTGTAACTGGGATGATAGTTATCTCACCCTCCACATACTCCATCACCATGCAGAGGTGTCTCCTGGTCTCAAAGGAACAGAACATGGAGACAACAAACGGGTTCTCGGCAAACGTCAGGATGTCTCGTTCCACGAAGGCCTGTTGGATCTGGTTCCTCAGGATCAGATTCTGCTTGTTGATCTTCTTCATGGCGAAACGCTGCCGGGTTTCCTTGTGACGCACCAGAAACACAGCGCTGCACAGGGAAAGGCAGAGGTTTTGGTTCTAATACTGACTTAAGCTATTTATTAGAATGCGTAATCTAACCCCTTTACTTCAGCTGTTGATTTGTTATTTTGTGATGCATCAATATTCATTAATATTAGAATATCAAAGGTGTAAATTTTTCTCACCCATAGGCACCATTACTGATGAGCTTGATGTTTTCAAAGTCTTCCTCGCGAGGTGTTTTGGTTTTAGTCGGTGGCGGAGCTGCTGGGACTGTGGTCCCTCGACCCTGAAACACATGGGTTATACATGAACCATGAGAAAGCATTTTATAATCAATAAGGGGATGCTTATTTAAGAATAAATAAATAACGTGACAAGCTATTAGAAATGAACTTTGAATGACTGAAAATTAAATCAATTAAAGAGAATGTTCACCTTTACATCATTCCCTTTCACAGGTAGTGTTTTAATAACTTAATGCTGACAGATGTTAACACCTATTAACCATGTACTCACATCCACTGATTCATCAGTCTCTGGGGTTTCTGGGTTCCCGCTGTCATAACTGCTCAGCTGGGCCATTTCTGCAGAGAGACACAAGTATCAGTTACCAAACTGAGACAGAAGAGATATTATCTAGAAAATCAAGTGACAAAGAAAATGTTTTTAACGTGGTCTCACTACACACAAAATACAGTAGAATAAAATGTTGATGCTAAGATGGCGTTACCCTCCAGGGGGTCCCTGGTGAGGCCCAGCTGGCTGATGATGTATCGGGGGATGTCGCACTTGATGCCCTGACCCTCCTTAGCATGGCCCTCTGCTGCCTCTAACAAATGGTAGAACTCCTCAGGATCAAACTCCTGCAGGGGAGGGAGACAGGAGGGAGGAAGGATGGATTAAGTGAAGGAAGAAAGAACAGGAGATAAATGTCATGAATTAAAGTTTTGCATCACGTTCTGGTGCTGGTTTTGAACACCAGCTTGATTCAATGCTGTTTAAAATTAAGTTTGTCACCAGACAGGCTGCACTATGTTAGTAGTTCATTCTCTACTCTGACTTTAACTTCTGTTCAAACTGGATTTGGTTTTGGTTTGGCCTATGTGCAAAGTCCTGTTTACAGATGGTCTTAAGCCTCATAATACTTGAGACATAAGAATTTAATTTTGATAGATTAATTGAGTGACAGGAGCCTCGTAAACATTTATCCCCTTAAGCTTCAAGATGTGAAAGGTGGCAAAGAGCATGAACATTCATTTTGTGATTAAATGTCTTTTTCTTTTATGTTTTCATGATGGTGGTAATCTTTTGTCACTGTTAAATTGCAAGCAGTACTTTTCATCTTAGGAATACACCCTATCACTGGTGATTTCCTTTTGTTATCACACTGAAATCCAACTGATATAAAATGTGGTCTGAAGATTTTTGTCAGTCTTGGTCTCGTCTTCATCTCAGGCCCTTTATAGATTCAGTCTTGGATATAAACTGATTGTCTGCCAAGACAACTACCACCACTCTGCATGTTGTGATGCATAAACACTGCATTGTCCAACAATAAAACCGCCCCCTTGATAGGAAAGTAAACTCTGGCCTCTACAACAACAGAAGAGTGAGGAGAGATGACTGAAAGGACAACAGTAGGAGAGGAGGATGGAGGTTTTGGTTCTTGCACACGCCATTTTAACTCCTGTGTCCTCTGACAAAGACATATAGACTACTACTGGAACACACACACACACACACACACACACAGTATACGTGTAGACACACACTCCCTGCCCTCTCCTCTATCTGTGTGCTTCCATTTGTAAAAACCCATCCTGTACGGTGTCACAGCTTCAGCTGCATGTGATTAGTCAAAACTACCAATGTGAGCACAGGGGCAGCCTTCCCTCCCCTCTTGTCCTCCCCCTCCTCCGCCCCTCTCCCACTCACCCTCCATTGCCCCTCCAATTATCCCTCTGTCTTCTACACTTGTTTTTTTTTCTCCACTTGGTCTTTATCTATTCTCCTCTCTTCACTTTCTCCCTCCTTGCCTCATTTCTGGGCTCACACAAGGTTGACCTGTTTGACCACAGCTGTGCACCATCTCAACCCACACTGATGGAGCTCTGGGTGGAGGATGGAGAAAGTGCCTCTGCAATTCAAAAGCCTGCCCTATCAGTTGAGGAGAGTTAATGTGTGTGTGTACATTAGGCTGATTCAAAATGCTCAGAGGAAGTCCATAAATGAATTGCTGTGGTTGAATCATTTCACATCGGGGAACAGGAAGCTCTAAATTGTTTGTTAACCATGCGTGGAGTCGAGCTGTACAGTATGAAAGAGCTACTCCAGTTAATACTGGTCATATATTTCATACAGAGTCCAATTTATACCACTGTGCAGTAGTGTGATTAAAATGCAAAAGCTATGCTGTATAACTGTAACCAACCAGGACGAGGCTGATTAAAACTGTTATGAAAACAGGACGAAATGTTTGATATACTAAATCATTATGACACATCATGATCAAAACATACTGTCACATGTATGTTTAATATGAGGCTTATTTGCATGTTTTTGTGCCTGTTATGTTCCTTTTGTATTTGCTTGTAACACTATGTATTTTTTTCAATATTTGGTCTGTTGCTTAAGTTACAATTACCGTATGTGCTTTATGTTGCTTTATCTATGGCTTAATGTTTGATTGCCTTTTGTTTTGATAATGGTGGAAAACATGTTTAGATCATTTACTTGAGTTAAAGTAGCACATCAAAGTACAGAAGTATTATCAAGAATAAAAGCATTTGGCAGAAAAATGGCTTGTGTGAGTGCTTCTATTACATTTTTATAATACATTATATCACTGTTTAATTATTCTTGGATTATTGCTGCTGATGCATTAATATGTGAGCAGCAGTTGGCCGAGGTGGAGCTTGTTTAAATCTACTTTATACTGTAGGTAGTTTAATCTATAATAATGCATCAAATTTTACAAGTTGATTAAATGCTCTGTGTAAGATCAACTCTAGCTGTAAGATAAATGGAGTGCAGTAAAAAGCAGTGTTTCCCTCTAAAATGATGCAGAGTAGATCTATAAAGTGGAAAATGGAGTGCAGTAAAAAGCAGTGTTTCCCTCTAAAATGATGCAGAGTAGATCTATAAAGTGGAAAATGGAAATACTTTATTAAAATAAAAATGCCCCCAAATACTCACTAAACGGGGAGGCTCCATTGGTTTGGCACTGCACTCCTTCAACATTATCTGACTGACAAGGGCTAGGTTTTAAATCACTGCAGGTGAACCAGAGATGTCATCTATCTTATTCCACACATTCTTCTTCATTGTCAATACCTGAAACCTACATTACCTATTTTCCAACTTAAGCAGTAATAGTTCGGCCTAGGTATGCACCACAGATTGTGAAATTCTGGGTCTATAGCAATGTTTAAAATAGCAATTTAGCTGAATGATGACACTGGTGTTGTTTTTTGTTCCAGCCTTCATTACACTACCTCTGAATGAGCACAAAGTCAATCTTACATTTATGAAACAACCTTTAAAAAAACATTCTCTCACATTAAAGACATTTTTTCATTTTAAATAATGGCTTCAAAGACTTTTTACTATATATATCATGATTCCCTCATCGATATCTATTTTACATTGCTGTAAAAACATCCACAAATTTCTCCTTCAACTGCTGTATCTACTCAAGTTTCTCACCAAAAACTACATTTTGCAAAATCACATTTAACCACTCATGAGAACATTATAAATAACTTCACCCAATAAACCAAAGAGAGCTTGCATGCATCATAAGGCAACTAAGTGCAATCTCCTTAAGTAGTTTGTTCTTGCCATTGACTGCTAACAGCTAACATTAACTAGCTCATCTTCTTTCGATTTCACCACCGATTTGTTCATCACAATGAAGCATTGTGAAACAACAGGGTGCATCCTCTGACGCATCAAATAGTGAGCTTACAGCGTCTTTTTGTCTCATGGCAGTCAACAAGGCCAATATCAGCTGATACCAATGTGTAGCTGATAAATGGGTATATCCTTAGTTTGGTCATTTATTATGATATGTTATGCCAGTAGTAACTAATGTAGCCAGGACCAATTATCCTGGAGCAGCTCCACCTCCAGATTTTTGTGCTTTCCAACAAATGACGCAGTCAGTCAGTCAGTCAGTCAGTCAGTGAATATGGGACATTCAGTGATGGTGTGGCTGTCAGTGTTTCTCTCACCAGGCACTCCAGTAGCCGTGCTGGCCGGGCGATGATGATCATCAGCTTTTTGACGAGTTGTGTAACAAAGGTAACCTCCACGCTCTCTGAGCGCTCATGAGCCTGGACACACAAAGAAAACAAAACAACGAGAGGATGGTTAAATTTCACAGTGTCTTCTGAAATGTCAGTATTCTTTAGAAAGAGATCTTCATTCAACACAAAAGTCCTACATTAGGTTCTGTCAAGTAGATGACTGATCCCTCATAGCATCTATTCATCATTTTAATATATCATTTTAAGATTTTCAATATTTTATCATCATGAAACCGTCTTTGACCTTGAAGCTGTGCAGAACGAACAGTTTGAGGACACACCAACGCTAGAGTCCTTCCCTCAGTGACACCTGAGAGGTAATCTAAATCAGAACGACCTCCGCCTCACCCCCTGATATCCACCGTGAAATGTCTGTCAGTGTGAAGACAGAGCAATTTACCAAGCAATCCACTGTAACTGACTGGAAATGCATCTGGAGCTAACACTGATCCCCGGAAAGAATGGGGTGGAAGTAAAGCGTGTGTATGTGTGTGCAAAGTGGAAGCTGTAACAATTACAAACCACCCACTGTAAAACATAGTTCATTCTCAGGGGAGTAATGTGAGTGTGCATGCAGTCTCATGTGTGTATGTATGTATGAATGCAGCATGTATGTATGTATCTTTAATGTATGTACTGTATGTATGTGTCAGACAAGCTAACAGAGAGGAGGCGGTGGTTCATGAACAAAGCATGGGTAGCTCATTGCTGTTTGTCTAACAGAGCTGTGCTGACAGACGCAGAGGGCTGGGGGGGCCCCCTGAATTATTTATATCAGTAATGAAACCTAAAGGGGAGGGAGGGTGTCTTCATACTGTATGTGCACGCTAAATATGCATTAGGGAGTGTATATGTGAGCGTGAAGGAGACTGAATGTGTGTGTGTGTGTGTGTGTGTGTGTGTGTGTGTGTGTGAGGTGACTGTACAGGCCAGTGATCGGTGAGTAATGGACAGCTGAGGGACGATCTCCCACTGTTCAGTGGCTAATTAACTAGTCAGAGTGTGTGTGTGTGTGTGTGTGTGTGTGTGTGTGTGGGGCAGACTGTATATTCGCTCTGCATGTCTAATGTGGCAGAGATTCCCTCAGTGGTACACAGTATAGAAAATTTGCTGAAACAGCTTGTATGCATGTGTGTACTGTATGATATCATCTGTAGATTTTAATTTATCACAAAGACATTGCATCTGTGTATGTAGAGTATTTTGAGGTTAAATGTTTTGACATAAATATTGATTAAAGACACAAGGAAGTATGTACTGTAAAAAGGGACACGTATTTATGTAAAGGGTTTTTTAAACTATTAAAAATAATTTACTGTTCATAACAACAGCTAAATTAAAACATGAATTACATCATTTAATATGTAATATGTTTCAGTTTAATCTGTTTTTGTTTTGTTACTTTTGAGGCCACTATTTATTTTATGAGTCTTTTTTTCTCAACTTCAACCTCAACTATTTTTGTTGAATTTGAGTCGTTTCTTGTAGTTTTAGCGGCACTAATTTGATTTCCCCAGAAAGTTTATATTTAAAAAAAAAAAAAGAAAGGAAAAAAAAAAGGCATTTTAAAAGCTTTTATTATTAGTATTATTTTCCTTTTGATGCCCTCACATCTATACTTTAAAAGTTAGTTATTTTATGGGTTTAATACACTGAAAGCAATCATTCAAATTTACAAGAAAGAATTAGCAGCAGTTGCACATGTGTGAAAGTTGAGGATTTCTACTGACTTCAAATTAAAAAACATTAATGTATTTCATGTCATTTTATTCCTAATGGGTCTGATAAAAAAACTCAAAAAACAAAACAAAACTTAAAGTAAATAATTTAATGTCTGAACAACAATTTGTTAGGAATGATCTTTTCATCAATGTTATGGTTGCACCCATGCATTTTATACTGAAAATGGCTCAACAGGAAGTGGTTACCTCATTGGTCAGTCAATATATACTCTGAATATTGATTTATGGTCAAAGGTCAAAATGTTTTACTCATTATGTCACTCTGTGTGAACTTGCATGACTTTTTAAGGCCACATTTTTTCATTTTTGAGTCTTTTTTTTCCCCCCCAACCCTGAGATATTTTTGCTAAATTTGAGTTGTTGTTTATATTTGTTATTGGTAATAATTTAATTTCCAAGCAGGTTTACTTACTGTTCAGTAACTCTGATTTAGTGATGTTTTCAATCATGAAAAAGTGAAAGTAGACAAAAAGGTGGAATTTTTTTAGCATTTAAATTATTTATTTTTTTTTAAAATTAATTAATTAATTTATTTTTTGACGTCCTAACATCTGGACAATAAAAGTGACTGTAATTTCATGGGTTTCATACACTGAAAGCAATAATTCAGATTTAAAAAAAAGTAGCAGCAATGTAGATGTTGAAATGTGTGAAAGTTGAGCATTTTTGCTAATTTTAAAACTAAAAACATGAATGTATTTCGTGTTGATTAGTAATAATTGTTAAAAAAGATAGTTAAACATTGAGAGGTTAAGAATGATCTTTTCATCATAGTTTATGGTTGCGTCCATGTATTTTATACTGAAAAATTTCAAACAGTAAGTGGTTATCTCAATATAAACTCTGAACACTGATCTATAGTCAAAGGTGAAAACATTTGTACTTGTAATGTCATACAAACATGCACAACATTCCAGGAGATCAAGCATCATGTGGCATCTTGTTCCCTTACAAATGAATGGAACAGAGGTGATGCCACCTATTGTATGTCGTGCCTATTAGGAGTGCTCATCACTTTCTCCAAGCAGGTGATGTTTCCACCTAAGTTCAGCTGAGAGCCAATTAAACCCAGATGTTATCAGCTGTATCTTAGCCCTGACGAAGAAGCTGCACGTTCAGAGTGACCGATCGACACTTGGTGACAGATCACCAGACCTGAGTTAGCACTCTGCCTTCCTCTCTGCCCTCAGGTGACCTACAGGGGTCTAACAGGGTCTCCCAGGGGTTCCAGCAGAAGATGGCCTGGATGCAGGTTGCCATAGTGACCGCCAGGCAGGTCACTAAGGCCCCTGTGACAGGGATGGATGAGGGAGAGGAATAGAAGAAGAGCAGCGAAGAAAAGAGAGACGAAGGAGAGGGGGTAAAGGTGGAGGAGAGATAAAAGAGGAGACCAAGAGCAGGAGGACGACAGAAGGAGGAGAGGTGAGTCGGCCTCCTGCGAGCTCTGTAATGGGGTCATGACACGAGGAGAAAAAGAATGGATGGATGAATAAAGTAATGGATAAGCAAGGAGGACAAAGCCAAAGGACGGAGACATGTGAAGACCAGAAGTGGACTGATGAAAACTAGATTTCATCAGAGGAGGGATGATTTTATACTCTGAAAACACACCTGATATTATTATACAAGTGAACTGATGAAGGATGAGGATGTATGAAACCTGTTAAATGAATATTTGACAACTGAAAAACGTAAAGACTTTCCTAAAGACAGCCTAAAAACAGGGTTTCAATTTACATTGTTCTTTGAAGAATTGCAGTTAAAGAGTCAGTTCACCAAAATCATTGACAGCGTTTGTGGGAAGACAAGCAGAACTTCTTGCCCTCTCCACAAAATAAATTCCATTCACTTTCACTGAAAGATATATTTTCTACACAGTTTATACCACAGTAGAGGTATCCATTTCTTTAAAACCTCTGATTGTTTCTGCAAGTCCCTTTATTGTTGTTTTAATATGTAATTAACTAGATCAGAAATAAAATTAACTCGATTAAAAAAAACCCAAAAAACTAAAACAAACAAAAATCACATTTGATTATTTTTTCAATAAAAGGTTGCTCAATGGATTTTTCAGAAAAAAAGTGTCAAGGTCAGATACACAATGATTTCAGTGAAATGACCCTTTAACCTAATCAACACCAGGATGTAAGACCAAGATCAGATCCAAGATCAGATAACTGTCCAGATAATGAAGGGCTGAGTTGGTAACTTAAATATCTGTTACCCAACTAAACTCACACAGCAAAACAGTGAAGGCATCATTTATCAGTCCTTAATGTCAGAAAGAGGAAAAATGACACTTAAATGTGTGCACTAGACCAGTAAAGTACTACTTTTAAATATATTTTAAAAAGCATGTTGTCCATTTACTACTTTATTCTTAACTAATTAAAAAGAATCCATCAGAAAACAAGACATCCCAGTGTCATACCAACTAGTAAAAATGGCCTGATGACTCATTAAAAAGACTGAATTATTAACGAGCTGTGGATAAAAAACACCCACAGCAGCTGACTGATTATAAGAAGATTGAATAATTAATGCACCTGTCATTGACCTCTGGATCACACTCAATTATTTTTTTGGAATTTTTTCAAAAGAGGTCACGCGTCTTACAAAACAAGCTATAAAAAACTGTTTTTGTTTTAAATAAATTAGAATTAAATACTAGTAATAATCAAAGATTAAGAATCAATGACTTTCAGTGTGTATCACTGATATGTTGTTATGAGTGTGACAGGAAGTTACAGCCCAGTAAAAAAGAAGTGAAAGGTGAACAAGCAGCTCCTGAGGCATCGAACAAAGCCACCTAAAGTAGAACTAAACCTGAGCTCAAAGTTAGAGTGAGTTGGTATACTCTGTTTATCCAACAGCACTGACATGTTTCAGTCTGCCCTTGGGTCTGACTGAAACTACAAGGCCCATCCTCTTTGTCTTCATCAGCGTAAACAAGTTTCGGCTACCTATAAAGCTTGACCGAATCAAACCGAAATTGACTCAACTGTGAAGTCTGCATCTGCCTCCTCCTCCTCCCAGCTGTGAGTGAACACCTTCCACTCGCTCCTCCTCAGCACATCCTCCAGCACCTCCTCCTCTTCCTCCAGCCTCCTCTGCCACGAGACGCGATACATGTTTCCACAAAAAAACCAAACCCACAAAATGAGGAATCTCCATGAACGACGCAGGTGGGGAGGCTGTTTTCACACCTCTGTCCACCTGCTCACGGCCTTCATCCTCTCCTCTCCTCTGTAGCTCTGCTCCACCTGCTGCCGCACTTGGCCACCCGCCAAAACAAAACAGAAAAAACAGCCTAACACCACCTAAATGATGATGTCATCATCCGGCCCGCATTGCAGCCCGCATCGGCGTCTTCTCCAGATGTGTTCAAGTCCAGTTCCTCACACCCTCCAAAAGCATTCGAACAGGCTTCACGCACGTACATCCACCTCCCTCCCTGTGAGCGTGCCGGCCAATCAGAAACAGAGGAATCCCCTTGAATCCCCGCCCATCCCAAAAACCCTCCGACTGCACCTCCTTCACCCCTCCTGTTCGTCTGGGAGAGTCATCTGTCAGCCCCCGGTGACTGCTGGAGTGTGAAATTAAAATCGGGGAGGATGTGTGTGTGCGTGCTCGCCTGCATATATGTGTGTGTGTCTATGATGGAGAGATAGTTTGTGTGTTGAGTCCCAGTAGAACAGAAGGTCAATAAGAGGCCGGTGGGAGCCATAATGTCACCCCCCAGGCACTGGAAAACTGAGCTAATAGAGATGTCACACCGCCGGCGCCGCCACACACATGTAAATATATTTCTGGGTTCACACGCATAGAAACACACGCATTTATACACCCAAACTGTCCGAAACGGTCCCATCTCGCCAAGCTGGGATTAGCGGATCGGAGGTGCTTGTCGGTAATAAACAAAGCAAGTGTGTGTGAAGGAATGTGTGAAGGAGTTTTATGTGTTTGCACCTGGGCCGCAGTCTTTGTGCCTTCGTATGACATCACATAGCACTGACGGTTGTACCCATGATGAGTGAACGACAGAGCGCGTCACGCCGTGAGTTGTTCTACGGTAAACCAAGCGTGACTGGGAGGCTGCCATAGTCATGATGTCTTCATCAAGGACAGGGTTTTAACACAGCGCATGTTTGGACTTTGGGGGGGGGGGGGGGGGGGGTCTTTAAAATCCTTATAATGTTCCAAGGAGTTTGGTCCTTATTGCAGGATAACAAAGACAAAGGTCTGAGGCAGCCATGGTGTTGATTTAGTTTTGCTGTGTTTATAAGCAGATGTTTCAATTAAGAAAAAACTGATTTATTTTCAAAAGTAATTTTTCATATTTACTGAACTGTTGCCTACCAGTTAATTGGAATTCATGAATTAGAAGTTTACCAGTAACTGAACACATCAATTAGTGTAATCCTTTCCAGGAACCTGCCTATGAATTACCAGTTACATACTTAATTTCTAGGATATAATTAGTTTACTGAGGGAGCTGTAAAATTAAGCCTGAATTCTCTCCCTACTTGCAACTTAGCGCTCTATATTTGCTCTTAACCATTATGATTCTCGTGTGGCACTGTGATAATGATGCTTTATATAGCACCATCCAAAGTATAGATAGCATGGACACAACGCAATGCTCTGCCTATGACAGATGTGAATATTAGTCATGCAACTGATTCAGTAAGTGTCATAAGTGTCTGAAATGTCAATTTACTGCTCACTGTGGAGGAATCAATCTATTGTTCATTATACGTGGAACGGTTAATTAGAGAACAAGGGATTGATTTTTGGAAACAGCCAAACTGTTCTGAGAAAAGCACATTTTTTAGGACTGCATTCCAATTAGCTTTAATAGGCCCATGACATTGGCTTTCCAGAACACTTAAATGAAAACACAAATCAAGCTTTAATGTTAAGTTATACCTTTTCTTTGTATGATGAGTCAAAATGTGAACGGATGAAAAAGCCCCATAAAGAGACGGATATCATCTCGCCTTGCTGCAAGTACTTGGTGTGTATTGATAATGAATTTAATATTTTTTAATGTATGCATTATTTCAATTAATTCCACTTTCATTTTTTTGAGTTTGTCTTCAAATGTTGTTTTAATGCCTTTTATGCCTCATGTAAAGCAGTCTGAATGGCCTTGTTTTGATTGTGCTTCATAAATAAGCCTGCTTTGCTATGTAGCCATTTATAAATTAATAAAATACACATATATTAAAATAATCCTTGTCTATAATCAGATTTACTGCAGCCTTTCTTCAAATATACCATTTTGAGGGGAATGCTTTTTTCTTTCTTTTCTCCAAGACATTTTTTTTTTTTTTTAAACAGTTTTAATGTACTGTTTTTCAATTTTATGAGAGGATATTCTTGAAACTTTTTTGATGTGAAAATGCACTAGTTGTGCAAGTAAACTGAAATGTTACAGAGAGGTTAGAGTTTCTGCATCTTCTATAGTTACTGGTAGGAGATCCTTTTGCTTTCTAGAAGAATTCTTGACTTGAAAACACAAGTATGTGTTTGCAGGGCTGTGAATAAGCTGTTGCTGGACTTACATCTTGCAGCAGCTTCTCCAGGTTCTCCTGGAGCTCGTAGAAGTAGCGGGAGGTGATGAGGCCTTCTCTGCTTTTCTCCAGGCAGTCTCTGGACAGCTCTATCAGCTGATGGTAGATGAAGCTCAGGACCCCGTCAGCCAGCGGGCGCACCTTATCCGGGGCCGAGGAGCTGAGCAGCTCAGCCAGACGCTCCTCCATTTGAGCCGTCGCCTGAGGGGAGGGGAGCAGGGGGGAGGTGATTAGAGGGGGAGAGAAGGATGAGTCACAGAAGAGGTACGCGCATACTGGACATATGGAGAGATGTGCATGACTAAAATCTACTTGTGCACAGGACAGTGTCATATATAAGAGTAAATCCATTCTGACTAAATACTCAATAATTAAAAACACAGGAATGAAACATATGAAAACTCTATGCACCTTATTAATAGGGGTGTAAATCACCAGCTTCATCACGATACGATATTATGTCTATTTGTTTGGATGACGATACGATGTTTGCCGATATCACAAAGTCTGTCACGATACGATTTTGATTCGATTTGATTCAGGAGCCTGCGATCGATATGACGCGATATCATATGCCCATCTAACACAATCATTTACATCAACTCACAAAAACAACTACAATATGATTTGACCATTTTATTTCTGAGCTCTGTTTGTTGTTTGAGTGGAGGCGCGCTTGCCCAGAAATGGTGACACAGACATGCTATGTGAATTTCAAAATAAATGTGTATCTTTAAGATGACGATATGGATCGATGTTTTCATTTTGCATCGATATAATTGGATTGTTAATCAATGAATCGATGTGTCGATGTGGATTGATGTATCGTTACACCCCTACTTATTATGATACTTTATGCAAAGTTACACAGTTACATTACAAATATTTATAAAAACTAGACATGAAATTGAAATCTGAGACCTGAATTGCAACTCATCAGTTACGGAACATGACTGATTGCCTCCCAAAACAATGTCACATTTACATTTTTCAAGAAAATGAGAATGTTTTATGTTTATATGCTGTTACTATAAACTCAACACTTCCTGTGGCTCCTTCACAATAAAAGTCCTCCAGCAAAGAATAGTGATTGAGCCTTTTTATGTGTGAGTCTACACTATCTAGATCAAAATCAACCTTTCGTTGAGGGCAGATCTTTACACATGAAATGCCTAGAACAACTTGGTTTTAGTATCAAACTTTCAAAACACATAAAGTAAATAACACTTTTTTCACTGTGACTTGTTTCCATGTTATGTCGTCTATTACAGCCTATTTCCCTCCGTCTTCCTTCTCTGCTCCCCCCACAGTGACTTAATTCTGTACAGGAAGTGTGTGTCTGCAATACAAACCTTGGGAAACCTCTCTTTGTACACATGGTTCATCATCACGATCTCATGGTCGAAGGAGATAGGCGAGCGCCCGGGACTGAAATGAAACAAACAAACACAGGTGAGTGGAGATGCTCCGTGGTCATTTAAGTCTTAATACCTGGAATGTGTTGTTCTGAAATAAAGAAAAAAGCAGGAATGAATAGGGTGCCATCTTAGAACCACTCCCTACCTGGGGACCCCCACAGGATCCCAGAATATATTTTATATCTTTCCCATTAAAAAAAAAAAAAAAAAGAGAAGCAAAAAAGCAAGATGTTAACGGGTGTTAGCGGGTTTTTTGTGCAGTGGTAAAGGGGCTTGAGAAGGAAAAATCACTGCTGTGTCAAACTGCTCACAGATCATGTCCACATTGAAGCCATAACCTATGACAAAGGGTCACAAGTAGATATTGATTTGTTTGGATCAAGTCAAATACACAGTGTAGGCAACAACTGTCTATAAACATCTACTTCATGCCTGCTCTGTGTGCATACTGCAGTATTTAGCAGGAGTGAATAGCATTGTTAGCATTAGTGTTACTTTTGCTGCATACTGCAACTTTTCAAATTCTGGTCGCAGAAATCTGATGTTGATAATGCTATAAGTTAATTAAGTATGCATTTTTGGTTCATAGGTATCAATATATAACCTTACTTTGGGTTATTTTAAGGACTGAAACAGATCACAGCCCAGTTTGTGCTTCTCATAGGCACTAGTTTTCCTTAAAGATAAATCCTGGGTGATCTTTACTCTTCTTTCAGAGGGAGTGCTGCCTGTCCCTGAACCGTAGAAACACAACTGAGCAGACTGCATGTGACATGCAGGATTGTTTAGGTCACCAGAATGCAGGGGAATGAAGGCAGTATGGTGGTCACACACACTAACGGGACCTTGGGGTCTTCATCATATGTGTGTCTTCAGTAGTGTAAACCGAAGACCATGACAACCCCTGGACTCACATGGCTGCACACACAGAACGGCACAAAGGTAACGCCTCTGGAGACCAGTGACCACCTCAGACAGAGTTTGTGTGTGTGTGTGTGTGTGTGTGTGTGTGTGTGTGTGTGTGTGTGAGTGTCTGTGTGTGTGGGTAGCTGTCAGTAATAAACCAAGGATGTCGGCAACTCAGCCATCTCACTGCAGTGGGTGTCCGTCAGCTCTTAGGGGTTTTCATGACCTGACAGACTGACAGTGATGTCTCCTTCAGTCTATAACGGCTCCAACAGAATATCAATCCATCTGTCTTTCACACAGTGGACTTCTTCTCTGTATTTCCCTCCTCCTGGGACTCATCTCTTTTCTTATTCTATCATACACCACCCCCCACCTCCAACCTTTCTTTGCAATAAGACAAAATAGCGACAGCAGCAATATCCTTGACCTTTCTACGTCTCACTTTCAGGAGAATAGGGGATGGAGACAGGTGACAGGCAGTGGCTATGTGTGTGTTTGTGTGTGTCATGGGAGAGAAATTTCATTCCAGGCAATTTTAGGCTTTGTTAGCCTGCTGTATTATTCATCCTATTCATTTATGACTGTAAACATTTCCTTCTAGATATTGCAACTGCAATTTTAGTTTTTGGCACACATGAAAATAACCTCCATTTTACAGAATCATGTGGTCATTTTGCTCAAACATACTGAATTCATTTTACAAAATAGGCCAATCTTCCAATACCAGCTTGATTTTCAAAGAATTTTCTTAATATCAATTCTGTCTCATTTTGTCTTGTTTTACAAGATACAGTAATTTATATTTAGAAAATTAGTAAATCAAAGGAAACAGCACTGGGATAATCTCACCACAACTTGCCTGTTTTCTTCTTATTTTATGGAACCAATAAATCCTTCACTGTTTGTAACTTGTACAACCTTTACTTAAAAAATAACCTGATGTAGGAACAAAACATTGTCATTAAAGTTGAAAAAAATCGGCAGAGTATTTTTCATCTTAGACACCTGTCAGTAAGACTTTGTTCAATTCAATTCAATTCAATTTTATTTATAAAGCCCAATATCACAAATCACAATTTGCCTCACAGGGCTTTACAGCATACGACATCCCTCTGTCCTTAAGACCCTCACAGCGGATAAGGAAAAACTCCCCAAAAAAAAACCCTTTAACGGGGAAAAAAAAACCAATGATAAACCTGGAATCAAATGACTATGACAAAACACATTCTGCACACAAAAAATTCCACAATTACGACACAATATAAAACAATATTCATCAAAGTAAAGAATTAACAACATCAAATAAAATGAATTATACTTTAAAATAAAACAAAATATAAAAAATATAAGCAAAAGTATTTTTTATAAACATTCCTTGGGAGATAAGAGTGTTACAAACAGAGAGGGAGATAGGTGAGGTAAAGGTATGAATTTGGGGCTCCAGATGTCTTTGTTAGTATGAGTCATCGGTACACACACACACACACACACACACACACACACACACACTTACAAGCATGCGCGCACACACACGTGACCCGTGCGATGAGGTAATGCTTTAAGTCATCCATCGGCAGCTGAAGGTCCAATTACCAGCTTAATAGGAATGAGAGCAGCCTGAATGTGACATATGAGCTAAACCTCATGGAGGCTGTTTATCATTACGCCAACACACATGCTGACAAGTAACCACACACACACATATGAAATACCGCACATAACTGTGCTTCCATTTTTCTTTTGTTTTCACCTGCTTTGTTGTGATATTAATTTTTTCATTCTTTATTATTTACTGAAGGATTAAAGCACAGCTTTACCCAAATTACAAAAGAACCAAACAAGGCAAAGCATTTGTTCTTACATCTGGTGGTATCTACAGAAGCCCTGAGGGACAAGTTGAAAACATTTTTTAGTGGGCAATGTTGGACTACATCTTAAGTTTAGGCAAGCAAGGGAAAGAAGATTGATTGACTTTTTCTTTTTAATGGCAACATTCTGAAGCAGATTTCTCCATGCCATCTCCCAAGCAGTGCCCGGCCGCAAGATTATGTGTAACGCAGCTTCCAGAGGCTCTTCCTCTTGCTTGCTTACTCGCTGGCCGAGTAGACTGCATACCTGCATACATCAGAACCTTAACCTTGCTGCTGGGCGGTTCTTACGTGTAATATCCAATAGAACCCTGCCTGCCTGCCACTGCACAGTCCCACTATATTTTACAGTGGACATTTGCAGTTAGTTAACTAAGGAGGTTAAACTTTTTGCTTATGTTGGATTTATCCGAACTTTCAATGCCATTTGTATGGTGCACTATGTGCTTCCTTTAGAACAGCTTTCTCACTCTCAAAACAGCCTAATTAAACCTAAAAGTTCATCTTCTATGCAGGAGACACTATCTCCTGTATCATCTCTTACATAAGAGATATTATCTCCTATAATAGGACATAAACATTGCCTGAATTTGCAGGTCAGCACTGTCTGATCTAGTCTTGCCAGTAGTTCTGGTTTAATTTTCCCAGGTTTTGAGATGTGCATTTCAGATATTTTGCCTCCACCCCAATACAGCAAATAATATTTTGTAATTAAAATATAGGTTGTGGTGATAATGGTATTGAAAATAACATTTAAAACATTAAAGCTTCACAAATGAATACTTCAAACAGATTTTCATATTGTGTTTCATGTATTCATGTATCCTAAGTGTAAGTCTGTGTGTGTTTCCGCTGTGGGGAAATGTAGTTCAAGTTGCTGAAGCGGTTTCTACTGATCACTCCCTGCCCACATATTTTACACTGAAAGCCTACAGAGGCTCAGAATACATAATCGCTCTCTTTCATGGTAATCTTTTAAAGTGAAAATAGGCAGGGAGTGTTGAATTGTCATTTACAGTAGCTAACCTGACACTGAGCACACGACCAGCATGGTAGAAGCGTTTGGAATCAATTAGTGAATGAAAACAGTACTTCTGTTAGAAAAGACACTCAGAGCATTACTCTGAAGGTAAGTGAGGAAGTTCTTGTATAATTTGGGTGAAGTGACCCTTCAAACAAAGCACAGTGCGCCCACACATAACCACACACTCAACTGTCACTGATGTATGTCAATCACTCAGAGCTCTAACACGCTCAACTTTCTAACTCTCCTTTGATGTTCGTGTTTTTCTCGAAAAAGAAAAATCTATCAAAAAGCTGGACAGCCAGCTCTGCTGCCAGGCTCAGTAATTAAAGGTTAGCCTTGACAGAGATGGATTCAGTGCCAGAGGCTGTTATGTACATTCTTTAATTTTCACAGAATATCTTCTTCTCCTCCCCTCAGTGTTATTCTTCTTGTGTGCTCATAGCGGTGAGCAGCCTGAGCCTTTATTAAAATAAAGCTCTCATTCAGAGCGAGCAGCAGTGGAGGTCGGAGTGAAATCCCTGGGATGAATAACACAAGAAAGCCAGACAAAGGCTAATTAGAACATGGCTATATTTCTACTGTAATGGGAAATAAAAATCGCCTCGCGGCAATCCTTGCGAAAAACGTCTTCGTCATTATTTTGAGAAACGACCTTGGAAACGAGGCTTTGGAGGAAGTTGAGGGAGAGTACTTTTGTTTTAGTGAGGGGCAACAAGTTCAAAAGTGTGAGAATGAAAGGAAATATTTATGAAATAGAATAGAAGATTAAACCTCAACCCAAGGGTGTTTTATAAAATTGGATAATTAAAACATTGTTGGAGAGGCGTCTTCTTTTTTTTTCTCCAGCTAAGTGGTGATGTCACATGTGACAAAAGGCACTCAAAATGCAAAAGAGCTTATTGGTAGAGAGGGTAATTGAAGTAAATCAGACGAGACAGAGAATCAGATGGTGACGGTGAGGCAAGTGGGAGAGAGCGGTGAGGAGGGGGGAGAGGCTGCGAGTGTGAGAGAGAGAAAAATAACATTGATGCTTCACAACTGAGGCGGGCGACTCGGGAAATGAGAGGCCTAATTGACCGTGACAGAGAGCCGGGCAGAACGGGGATGAGGTGTGTGTGTGTGTGTGTCTGTATGATGAGTGTTGAGACTATATGTGTTCACCACAGAAACCTCAACATCCCACAATGACATTCCTGATTCCACTGAAAACATCTTAGTAAAAATCTCCTCAAACGACAAAGTGTTGAGCAGGAGGAACATGCTTTGGTGAAATTTTTGTTCTGTAAATTCAAAAAAGTGGAGGGAGAACTAGACTTTAATCTAAAACAGACCTATTTTAGAGACAAGCTTTTGTCCTGCTATATATACCTGTATATCTTGTTTTATTTTGGAATGACATCTCTCTGTTTTGTGATTTGTTCCTGTCTCAGTTTCCTGTTGATATAAACTCAGCACTTCCTCCATATTTACAATTATCCAGCACAGTGTATATTTGCACAGAACAAAAGGGTCATATCATACTTACTGTACCACGCTGCTGTTCTGTGTTTTTCTTTGAAGTATCCTTTTCAGTCAGTAATGAATTCAAATCGCTTCTCCTTCGCTGTTTTGTTGACTGGCTTTAAGCTGCTGTCAATGAAACTCAACACGTCCTGCAAATATGTCACATTAAATGCCTACCAGGACATGGGTAAATTATGCACACTTAAGAAAATGGAAAACTTTGAATTTAAAATACCTGTACAGGAAGTGCTGAGATTCACTGACAGTAGCCTAACACTCAATGCAAATCCATCATACGTTCCATTCCATTTCCATTCCCTGGACACCGGAAACACATCGTTGTTCACAACTGTGTCTATCATGGGCTCCAGCTGACCACTTGTGTTCAGATTTTGTTACTGCCCCACACTCAATACGTCCAAACTTTTGCTTCTTTCTGTGTAGCATGCTTACAAGTCATGTAAGCGGTTGTGTCTCACTGTCAGCAGAATTCAATATGTCTCTTTACACAGGGCAAAACCATAGATGGTCACGCAACACTTGACATAAAATGGGTCAGGTACAGAGCTTTCAGTGCACTGTCACCAGAAACCCACAACATCCCACGCCTATAATGTAGTTTTTGGCAAGGACGCATCAGGACGTATTAGTGACAAAGATATGTGGTCAAATGCATCCCAGGACACCTCTACAAGTGGTTTAAGCGTTGGTCTAAACAGGCTCTTAGAGGCTTTCAGAGTTATCGGCATGATTGTAGATTGTGAAATAAAGGCTGTTAACTTGCAATCTCTGATTTCACGTAATTGTCTCTAATGCAGCAAACACAGCGCCTGTTCAAGGCGGAAATAAAGCAGCATTATGCAGCCTCACCGTTCTGTATAGAAGATACGATTGTGGAAAGGTGGACAGGGTGTCTTGCCTCTGAGCTGGGAACGGAGGTAGTAACAGCCCCGATACAAGGTCTGCCATAATGTAAAGCTGGAAAGACCTGACCAGGTGTTTAATTGGTGTGACGTTTTCATTTCGTATTATGTTGGCAACCCACCTTGGGGGATTTAAAAAGCAGGCATTAGCAGTTAGCGGCTAACTCAAAGAAGAAGAACAGTGGCAGTAAATGTCCGCAAACTGGGAAAAAAATTTGATTCCCTACGAGCAGAGAATTAGCCCGTTACACCTCTTTTATAATTGTGGTATGCCGGGATGCAGTGTGCAATCACACACTGGAGCAGACTGATGCTGCTATCATTTGGTTCTGTTTAACAATGCAAAGGAGGCATAAAGAAGAGACTTCGTAGCAGCCCTATAGCGCAATCTCTGTATACAAAGATCTTGAAGTTAATGTCAGTGCAGATTAAATATCTTGCATTGATTCAACATAACTTTTGTTTGTTTTGTAATTTACTGTGTGTGACTTGGCTGCTGTATCTCTGCAATTTCTCATTGGATTTAAGTTTTTACTGACTACACTTGTTAGCTACTGTTCGATATTTATGAGAATACACCAGTGATGAATTAAAGTTTTTACATTTTTGAACAAGAAAAAAATTGTGCTAGAATACATTAACTTAGTCTGACACCACATGTAAAAGGAGACAATTCTGTACATTAGTGCTGATATGTATGATAGAAGAGAATATGTGGTTTTGCAAACAGAAAGTCAATGGGGTGCAGCAATGGAAGCCTGTAACAGTGGGACATGAATGATGGATGGATGCTGTTTGCTCATTCTCAATGTATGGAAGAGTGGACAGCGGATGGATAGAAAAACAAAATAAGAGGTGATAGAAACACTGCAGGAACTAAAGAAGAGCAAAAACTGTGAGGGGAAGATTGAATATGAGAGTTAACAGAGAAACTGTTAAATGATAAAAAAAAGGGTGACTGCCATCCCTTACAGCATAAAATTAGCATATAATTGTGTTCTGCAGCTCATTTTCATTTGTTCACTCTCTCTCATACACAGACACACTTGTTCCTTCCCCTGGGTCCAATCATCATCATCATCTCTTCTCTCAGCCATGCACTTCATTTCTGTCTCTGCTGCATATTGTCTGTCTCATTCACCACAGCTTCTTCAGATCTCAGTACATTTTCCTCACACTAGTGTCATCTTCAGGGTATTTTATCAACTTGGAACTGGATCCAAAACTGAACTGGCTAATAAACTGAACACTAATCCTCAGTCTACCCCTCTGTTGGTTATTTATCTGCACTTGCAGACAGTCTGCAGACTGTTCTTTAAGAGCTTTTTAATGACACTCACTGCTGGTGGACTAATATGATGTCAGGCTTTCCAGTGAGGCTCCTCCACCCTGCACATGAGGGGGGTGACTGTTGGCTGGAGCCAAAACACTTTTCAAAGTCACCTCCATTTATATTAACTTGCTCAAAGTCTATTTAATTTCTGTAATTACAGCGCTTTGGTTTTGTCAGCTTTTATGATAATTCTGATAAAAGCTGAACACTTCATTACATCTTATTCTCCACAGTTTTATTCTATCTGCATGAAAAATTAATCTTTTACCTCTTCATGATTGATAATTGTATTTTATTTTATAGACAGAAAGATATATTAAGACACAAGGTGATGGTGGACTACCTGAGATGGCACTTCTGCACACACACACGCACGTGCGCGCACACACACACACACACACACACACTCACACAGGGAGAGAGCCTGACATCAATCAACAAACACAGTGGGACTCTAATCAGATACACGCCATGCAACTCAGTCTTGCCTTCTTTCATCTCAGAGGATGAAAGAATTCAATATCTCCCCGTAAAGAAACAGAGATAAAGATGGAGGTGCTGCTGAGACAAGAGATGGAGCTGGGGCAGAAAGCAAAAAGATGGAAGTAAAGAAAAGTTTAAGGAAGGATGACACACAGAGGCAGTGACAGGCTGAAAGTCAGTGAATGAAAGAGTGAAGTGGGTAAAATCTAGATGGAAGGAGAATCATGAAAAGATAAAAGACAAAAGAGATTTTGACTTGGAGATGGACTGAGTGACGGAAACACAGACAGAAAGACAGATCCACAGGTGGACAGGTGAGTGTCACTGATATAAACAGTTAGGACTTTCTCTTTGCTCCCACCTGTCACGGACATGTCAGAGGGATGAGTCTGACCTTTCTGGAGACTGACACACAAACATTAACAACCCAGGGCCGCAAGGTGTGCTAATGTTTGTTGGGGGGGGCTGGAGCCTATCCTAGCTGTTACTGGGCAAGAGGTAGGGTACAACCTGGACAGGTCGCCAGGCTATCGCAGCATTAACACATAGAGGCAGACAACCATTCACGCTCACATTCACGCCTACGGGCAATTTAGAGTCACCAATTA
The DNA here is from genome assembly GCF_041903045.1 of Epinephelus lanceolatus. Lineage (NCBI taxonomy): Eukaryota > Metazoa > Chordata > Actinopteri > Perciformes > Serranidae > Epinephelus > Epinephelus lanceolatus. The sequence continues at coordinate 39,738,737 of NC_135739.1, forward strand.
ACCTGCATGTCTTTGGACTGTGGGAGGAAGCCGGAGTACCCGGAGAAAACCCATGGTGACACAGGGAGAACATGCAAACTCCACACAGAAGGGCTCCTACTGTGGTTAAAAATCAGAATAAGCTGATCACTCTGAGGTAAACAACCTTCAACTTTTGGAACACAGCAACATGCACCCCATGTCATGTGACAAGAACCAACCAATCACAGCTGACAGATACCATTCCCTTCTTCAATAATATCAGTCTGTGATAAATATGGAGAAGAAGTTGATCATTCTAGTGCAGGGCTACCCAGAGCTTTACATCTGTCCCACAGATCATACCTTAACGAAGATAATACTATTCAGTTTTAATCAAGCCTCTCAGGGGCATTAATTTAAGTATGTGTTTATTATTGTGGTTGTACAGCAGTTTGCAGTGGTGTTCAAATAGACTGGAGTATACTGAAAGGTATCTCTATTATTCATTTCTTTTTTTGCTCACCTCTTTTACAAACATGAAGGGGGGAAAGAGTATTAAAAACACATTTCAAAATAATGCAGTCCAGTACAACAACACCACTAGGTCAGAAAACCTCAGAGACCTAGGGGAGAATTAAATGTCTGAGTTGCAAGATTGTGCCTTAAAAACTAATAGGATTTTAAAATGACTGACTTGATTTGCCTCTCGAAGTTGAATTCATAACACTGTGCACACCAAAGTAATCGCTCTGATCTGGGAACACAGCAAGCCTTAACAATACTTATTAGACCCAGAGGAGACCAGCATCTGTAAGTGGGCTTTTGTACTTTGTATTCATTGTTACAATGGAGGAACTGAATATTTGTATTTTGTCGAAGCAGCAGTATTTACATTCAGTGTTATTCATATTGCAAATCAGCCAAGCAAGCTTTATGACACAGAATATAAATGTTCTAGCAGTTAGTGGCCACTAAAGGAAGAGCACCTTGATGTTCTTTTCAGGCTTTGCACAGTGTTTGTGTGGGTTATAAGTAAGTGTAAACTTATGACAGAGCTCCTACCTGAGGCTGCGGGAACGTGGTCTCATGGCGGGGGAGCGGCGTCCCTCCTCATCTGTGATGCTCTCGGAGCTGAAGTGTTTGGTAAGGAAGTGCAGCTCATCTGGGGTGGGCTGGAAGGGCAGCTGGTGCAGTTTCTCCTGAGATGAACAGGAGGACTGTGAGAGGAGGAGCACAGAGGGAGCACAGATTACAACCAGCACTGGAGCTACTGCGGGCGGGGGTTAGGCTGGAGCTAGGCTAAGATTTGGGCTAGTCCAGGCCAGGTAAGGAGAGGGAGTTAGTTATGGGAGAACACGGGCTGCAAATTACATTCAGCACTGGAGCTGCTGCAGGTGGGGTTTAGGCTGGAGCTAAGCTAAGACTCGGGCTAATGCAGGCCGGGTGAGGACAGGTAAATTAGGGAGATGGGATGCAGGTTATGTCCAGCACTGGAGCTACTGTGGGATCAGACTAAAGCTCGGTGAGTGTGGGTTTTCCTCCCAGTGCCTTACCCTGTCCCTGAGAATCAGAGCCTTTAGTATGGAGTGGCTCTCCAAAAAACACACAATTGTAAGGCCTTGTGGTCAAATAACTCAAAAGTGATGCCACCTGTGACTTTTATCATTGGAAGCCAGTGGAGTGACAGAAAACACACATACCACAAGGGTGGTCTTGTGTGTTTTGGATCAATTCTAATTAAATGTTACTTGTCTACAGAGATGGAGCTGTGGTCCTTCTTTAAACTTAGACGGTAAGTAAAGCTAACCACATCTGGCTATGGATGTAAAAATATCAGTCCAGAAGCCTGATAAATGTCAAATTACAAAGTGAACTTTAAATTCATTATGTTTCACCTGCAGCCACAGACAGAAGTCAATTTGCTGTGTTTTTGTAGAGCATACAGCTATTTGTCCACAGATCTTAAAACAGAATGCATCCTGTTTTCATATACAACTGCAGCTGCATGTCTGTTTGCTCACTTTCTTATCTTTTCACTGTTTGTCTGACTGGAGACTACAATCTGATCACTGATTTTAAGATCACACCACAAAGAGAGCAAAACATGATAAGTGTGCCTCCAAATGTGTCACCTAATGCGTGCTGATGTGACAAGATGATAAAGTCAGCATTACTCTCAGCCTGATTTTTCTGGCCTACAGGGCTTCTTTGTAACATGAAGGAGCAGCAGGGGGCCCCACGATGATATAATCACAATATTTAAGTCATGAAACAATATTACTAAGATGTAAAATGTTTTGCAATATGCAAAGGAAAACTTTGTCAACATCTGTTTCATTCAATAAGATAAAGGTTTCAATCTTTTCATCCCACTTTCATCCCATTCTCAAACAGCATTTAAAGCTGTATATTTTAAGGTAAACTCCAAAATAGTCCAAAATAAACAGCTATTAAAATGACTCCAAAAGACATTTAAATTTACCTACTTTTAACCTTGACGTCTAATCGTGTTTTAACCTGCAAATGACCAAGTTAATAATTATTCAGAACCGAGGGGAAGCCCTTTTTTATCTAACAAGTCATTTATTTTGCCCTCTGTACATACAGTGTCTGGATCTACATGTTAAAAGCTCTCACAGCCAGCTAACTCAGCTCACTGCCTTTGAAGCGTGCTGAGTCTCATTCCACAGGCGGCAGGCACAGAGAGACCGCACACCGGGGTATTAAGAAGCGAGATGAAGGGACAGCAGAAGGTAAAGGAGAAGGGGAAGGATTAGACCAGAGAGACTGTTGATAAGTCTCTGGGAGCGAAGGAAGGAAAAAGAGGAGAAACAGAAGTACACTTGAGGGCATCAGAGGGGAGGAAGAGTGGAAAGTGGGAGATGGGGGGACTATATCATAGCGGAGGGTGGTGTTGGTGGCTTGCTGCTTTGCAGTACAGTCAGAGAGAGCAGAACACACTTTTTTCTGTTTTTTTATCCATAGATTATTATATACAGTAATACATACATTTATATGCAGAGATGTAGAGTAAAGATATTTACCGAGACAGTGGAGCTGGGAGTGTTGGTGCCATAGCCAGAGGAGGGCAAAGAGGCCAGAGACCAGCGTCTGCCATCCGTCCTGAGGGAGAGACAGAGATGAAGACATCAGCATCCCTTTTTGTATATTTAAACCAATACTCCACAACAACCATATCAAGGAGCTGCGGCACCATTACATACAGCAAAATAAATTGTTTCAGTTACAAGAGGGAATATGCAAACACAAGGATAACATAGAGTCGAAAGTGCAGGCAAAAGCCATGAGAAGGATCCACTGAGACTCTGCAGACATAAGGTAAAGCATGATGGAGTCCAAACCTGACAGCCACTCTGTCTGCTCCTCACCTCCAGCTGGATTTTACACTTTTCAAACACTGTTAGGATTTGTTTCTTATAAGCCAGCTGTTTTTTTTATTGTCAAGAAATCTGTCTCTCAATATTTTCTATTATGTTCTATTGCTCTCAGCTCCAAGTCCATTGATCTCTATTAACGATGTACATCTTTAAAAGCACCTTACAAATATGTTGTTTCACTTTTAAAAAGACTCAGCAATTTCCTAAAACAGCCGTTCACTGTAGTTTTTATCAACAGCTGTAAATAGTGTATTTGTTGGGGACTATTTTCAGTGGCGGACTGATTCACATTTGGGGCTCTAGTGAGTTATTACGTGTTAACAGATACATTCATTGTATTTTTTGGCCTTTTCATGAGATTCATTGACAATAAGAAAAACATGGATTATCACCAGCCTTATCCTTCAAGGAACAACCATAATATAATGCCGGATTTCTCGCCATTTTGTGACCAACCTATCCTACTCTTTCTGGGCTCAAAGATTTAAGTGATCAGAGAGTTTCTGTTTTTGGGGAAGGCTCAGTAAGTGTTACGGCAGTTGGAGATGTTGTTCCTCCTTTATATCTAATTCATATACAATGTTAGGCTTAAGAAGAGGAGACCCTGCAGGGTACTTGTTGATGTCATTCAGAATGTGTGTGCTCAGCCATGCAGGACAGAGGGCAGGAAGGTGGCAGCAGAAGGAGGGAGGAAAAAGGGCTAAGGTCAAAACTGAGAGGTTACCTGTCAGCCCTGTGTCCATGACTGTGAGGGAGACAAGACAGTGGTTTTCTTTTTATAGCTGTATGCAGCTGTCACTGACACACACTCACACATTCTCCAAGCTTGGCCCAACCCCAGAGTTTATCATTTTAAACAGTTAAGAACAATTGACAAGCAGCAAAATTACTAATTTAGCTGAAATGATCAAAACCCACAATCCAACTTAATGCCTGCTAAAGACTTCAGTGGAAGGGGCTGATTATGTTCATAAAGGGAGAGTTCTGATTTTTTAAAGTGGGGTCGTTTGAGGTACGTATCCATAGTAAGTGTGTCACTTACAGTGGATGTTAGTCGGCACATCCCCAGTTTGGAGAAGCAGGCTGGAGTAACAGCAGGGAAGCTAATGAACTGCTGTGGATGGGGTCAGCAGCAAATGTTTTTTAGCCATCTAAAAAAAGCCCCAACTAAAAAAATCATTATCACTTTAAATGTACGCTATGTTGAGAGCATTTTCACCGCATTACCTTTCAATCAGACGGCCAGGTCCAATGGAAAAGCTGTTAACGGCCTCACTTACCCATCTCCTCGTCAAAGCTATGAGACTCCAATATCAAAAACAGTAAGGTCAATTTTCTGAACATGGGAGCTGCTGGTCTACCACTGCTTCGATCAGTTAGTTCGTTTGTGGTATTGTGTGACTTGAGTGAATCCAAATTAACCTTTTTAAATGACAAAGTTACACAGCAACACAAACTGACTGATTAAGGCAGCGGCAGACCAGGACTGTTTTTCTCAGTGGAATCTGGCTTTTAAGAGAGCAATATAACATCCTCATTTTCCTGCTGAAAATCACTGTTCAACATTAAGGTAAAGCAGTAAAAAACATTATAAATATAGCATGCACCTAAACTGATACTGAGTTTTTTAGGTGGGACTTTTTTTAGGTGGCTGGAATACGTTTTGTTGCTGGCCCCACTCCACAACAGTAGATGGCTTAGCTTTCATGTCGGACTCCTGCCTGCTTCTCCAACCTAGGGGCGTGCCAACTGACAGAGTACCCATACAACCCCACTTCAGAAAATCAGAACTATCCCTCTAACATATCTTATCATTATAATAATTTCATATATAATATAAGAATATAACTTTTAACATAACATGTATAATACATAACTATTATATTATCATAGATGACAGAGAAATCACACAAGTAAAGACAGAAAAAAAATGTACCTATTCATTTGTGGGGGGGGGAAAAAATCACTTTTTTTTCTAGTTTAACTAATTGCTGTCACATATTATTTCTTCCTGTTTCTTATTCTTTTTGGAATAATATGAAGCCCCCAAAATCAAGATTTTTTTTTCATCATTTGTAATAAATAAATAAAAATCAGGACTTGGGAACTGTGTGTAATATTATTGCAGGGGTCACTTTTATTCAATTCCAGCAGTTATTAGACACAGTTATTTTTCAGACATGTCCTTTATCATAAGGATCAAAAGCCAAACCAAAAATAATGCTTTTAAGGTGAGCAAAACCCTTACAATAACGTACTTATTGTTGTACTATTGACTCTTGCAGACTAATCAAACATTTTTCTTATCTCACTTTAAAAGTTTGACGTGAATTTGGTAACATAAGAGGAAAAAAACGACAAGGTTTTTGTACAACCAGCCATGGACCCTCAAATCAATGACCTGTACCAACCTCCACCACATGGTGTCACTGTTGTCACAGCGTGTGCAGCACTGGGGTCAGCAGTCGGACAGAGAGGGATTTTCAATTCAAATCAACACTAACGCTCTTTTTGGCTGCTGCACTGCTGCTCGACTGCCATACAGTGTTTGATGATGTTGTCATGGAAATAACCCGAGGGGTTCAGTACATCAGGAAAGGTGTGTTACCATGGAAACATCATCATCTTAATGAAGATTTAAGAGGCAAGCTTTACCAAACTTTTACACAACATCTTTTATCTTGGATTTAAAAAAAAAAAATCACACAAGTGCCTGAACATGCATGCATCCATCTGTCACAGGAACATGCATAACACACAGACACAGACAGACAGACACACGCACATACACACACACACACACAGACACACACACACACAGACAGACACACACACACACACACACACACACACACACACACACACACACACACTTACTCCCTCCTTCCCTCTCAGTAATTACTATCTGTGCTGAGAGCCCAGACAGATAAGGGGTTTATTAATCCTGGTTTGAGTGACAGTCTCCGAGTGATCATCTGCCTCCTCATCAGCTCACACACTATCATCAGCAGCAGCTCGGCTCTCAAGGCGCCGAGGCCACTGAGCTGTTTCACAGCCTTGAAAAGATATCGACATTAAAAGCTGAAGTACAGCTTATCCATTCTTCAATTTCTTCACTTCCTGTCTGATTATGGTGCTTAATTTTGACTGTATTTCCAACAAAAGACTATGAATTGTACTGTTAAACATGTTAAACAGTGCAGTAACCTGCTGCCTGTGGTGTAAAAACAATTGTAGGAATACTGAGCTCGAGAAAATTGAGAGAAAAGACTAAAAAGCTGCTGATTGTGCTCATTCCAATTTACCTGACCTACCCTACAAGGTGCACTGATTTTGTTCTCCAGGTATGACCCTCAAACACACCTGCGCATCTGAGTGTGTGTGTTTCTGTGCGTCTCACCTGCGTGCAGGAACAAAGGAGAAGTGTGCAGCTGTGTTCGGGGAGAAGTTGCGAGGGCTGTCCAGTGGACTGGTACCTGAGAAACAATAACAGAAGAGGAAAAGGAAAGAGAAGGAAGACAAGAAATAATATTAGGTAAGCACACTGACCAGGGACGGCGATGAAAAGTTGTCATCTCTGTATCTATTATATTATTATATAACAGATAAAAGCTAACAGCATGTGAACCAACAGTTGTTACAGGTTTGTTACAAGTATCAGACAATTTAATGTAATGCTTTTTAAGACCGTTTTTAAATATTTTCTTACCAAAATTGAGAGTGATTTTTGGACAAATCATCTTTTTCTTATTCATTCAAATTATCTTTTTCTTATAAGCGTTGCAGTAAGCAGTGGTCCTGTGCAGAGGTTGGTTTTATGTTGGAACATGTCTATTAGAGTGAGTAAAGTCAATCTAATTTGCTAACAGGTAAGTGCAAGTAGAAAGTAGAAAGACAATATTAGGCTCTGTGGTAAGGGTTAGTCTAAAGATTTGTAACATCAGAAATGTGGACTTTCACACAGAGGAGCCTGACTTATTTTGACACTGAATTGGTTTAAAGATGGATAAATGAAATTAGACAAGGTGCTTGAGGCAGTTAAGAACTCACAAATTCAAGTTTAAGACTATGTAAAGACTTTAAGGGCTTATATATTTCTAAAATGGAATTTAAGGCCTTTTAAGACGTCTCAAGGACCTGCAGGCACCCTCTTTTTTAGGGCTCAGGGATCAGTGTTTCCGGAAGTCAAAGTATTTTTTTATTTTCTTCATAGACATTGTGTTGTGGCAGATTGTTATGGACGTGAAACACTTGAATCATCCATAGGCCTACAAAAGCTTTTTAAAAAAATTCCTGGTTCTTTGATGAAAGGTAAAGGCACTAACCTGTGGACATATTGGACTGGTGCATTTCAGTATGAAAAATCCAATCATAAGGCTTAAAACTCTGTTTCACTGCTCCACTAACGGTGACCTGAAGCTTACAAAACTAAACTTTGTAGAAGCCTGATAAAACATTGAACAGTTAACTGTAAATCAGTTCACTGTTAGACTCTGGGGAAATAACCTAGGGAATAACTCAGACCCAAAACAATGGCTGTAACACATACTTATAGAATTGTTAAATTCTCTAGGGGAATTCCAGCCCATCCTCAATCCCAGAGGCACCCTTTGTGGTGGTATGATACGCTCCAGGCGCGTCAGCTTTAGAGGCAGCAGGCAACAACCCAACGTGTCAAATACTGGTGCTTTGTCAGTGGATGTCAGCGTCAGACACAGATAGACAGAGGTTTCCTTCGTGGTGGTATGATCTGCACCAGGGAGTGGCAGTTTGTAACGGCGCTGGCAACTACTGTAACATAAAGGGCAAGACAGTCCATATAGGGCAGGTGGGAGAGGAAGTGGATGGGTCCAACAAAGTCCAAACTTTCACCCAGGAGCCCACAAGAGCCCACTGTTCATTACCCATGTCAATTTTAAGCCAAACCCTGATGTTTTTTTCAAAACTAACCACATGTTTTTGATGCCTAAACTTAAGGAAATAAACCTAAAAACTACGTGTTTAACTTAATTTATTTGAATAAGACTGGATGCATGTAACAAGCAGAAACTGTCCATTTCCTTTTAAAACAAAAGTGTATTTTGAAAAGATGCCATGTATGTAACATAAAGTGTAAAATGCTTATAATAATAAAATTTGAGAAGTTGGAATGAGAACATGATAGAGATTAATGTGTTTCCATGTTGCAGAAAAGTTAGGAGGTTAACTATGTGAAGAAAAGTCTAAAATGAGATGGGATATGATGTTCCTATGGTGTTTACATGCTCAAACACCTAAACGGATATGTCAAAAACCTGATCATCAAAGGGCTATTCATATCCACGTAAGCACACGCAGTGGGAAGAAAACACCTCCAAAAGAATTCAGAATTTAAAGCTTATAAACAATTCAACTAAAAGAAGAAAACCTGACAAATGAGAAAATAATGGGCTTCTGTATGAAAGCAGATTGCAGGTGTAAAGTGTTCTGCTTGTTTCTATATCGTTCCTCCATTTCCATTTTCTTCTGGCCCTCAACAAGACAAGAGCTGAATGAGTCTACTTAGATTTGACAGTTTGGTTTAGTTGTTGTTATATTTCAGTTGTGGTTAAAACTTCTGTGTTGATTGAAAATGATGTTGGCAAGACAGACATGTGTGTTACTATTGACTGGTTAAAGCACAAAACTTCCCAGTTCCCTTACAAAGAGACAAACGTGAACTCAATGTCACACTGAATAATTTAATGAGAACAAAACAGAAATTCAGTCTGATGCTTTGGCTACACAAACATCTGTCTTTGTGTTCTGAAAGGACACATCCAAACACTGAACATAAAACATCTGCAGCACAGACTGAACAATCTGCTGTGAAACTGACACCCAGGAAACAGATGATCCTCTTTTGAATAAACCTGAGATTATTTAATAAGCAAACTGACACATCAATACATAAAGACACAGCCTGATGGATACCAATATTCAAGGCCAGGGAAACACAGCGCGTCTGAGTGTTGGTGTGTAACTAATAATTCAGATGAGAGACAGCAAAGGCGGAGGACGAGAGATTAAGTAGTCGGACATTTCCGCATCAATTATGCATTTTCCTCAGCAGCACGTCTGGACAGAGGAGAAACTCAAATATTAATGCGAGCATTTGCTTTCTGTCAGACGGGGATCTCTGTCTCGGTCTGTAGCTGCAGAACATGTATGCACATACTCAAGTGAACACGTGTGTTATCAGTCAAACAGAGGCTTGTTATTGTCCATCGCACTCGTCTGAAATGTCTCATACATGATCTTGTGTGCTGTGTGGATGTAGAAGTTACAATTTAACGACACAGAGGCCTCAGCGGGGCTGTTATCAGGCACAGTCACTACACTGTCACACTTCATGGCTCCAACTGTGTGTATGTGCATACATGTGTGTGTGGACCATTAGTCAATGTAAGACTCATTCACAGACAGACGAATCCATCTCTCTTTGTAAAGACCAATCACCCCCAGCAGTGAAGTGTAAACTGTGTGTTTGTGTGTGTGTGTTTATAGGGCGGTCGGGGTCTCTCAGATATATTTACATGATAATGTGTTGGTGCTCACAGGTGTGTGACATGAGCTCAATGTTAACAAGGCTTCCTTTGAAACCTTCACCCTGGTGAAAATAGTCTTTAGTTATTGCATCCTCAATTTTAAGACTGTAGCCTATAGTGCAGAACACATAATTTGACTTGTCCAAGATGTTACAACAGCTTTAAAACTGATTCGATTTAAACCAAAAATAAGATGCGCTTTTAGTTAGAGGACAAGATGGAAGATGAATCGGCCTTCTCCATACACGTGTCGGCTTGGCTTGACTTGGTAAACCCCAAAGCGTCACCCCAATGAAGGCCACCTGCTAGAAAGTGTGTCTCTAACTGATGATGTGCTCGTCAATATCATGCATAACCACGTTCCAATGAAAAGGCCTTAGAAGAGTATCCAATTGGGGAGGAAAGAGAAGGGAGAAGTTAGATTGATTGGATACTATATTGTGGCAGATGCGTCAGCACTCTGGCACACCTAGCCTGGCATGTATGTCAGCTGATAATTAAGAAGATACCACAAAGAAATGTACAGATTTACATACTATAGTATATGCCATAAGGGATCACAGACAAATGATGGAATGGAATGATGCTTGCCTCGTTACAACTCGTCTACGAGCAGTTGTGTTCTTTGTGCACCTCCAAATCTACATGACATAAGTTCTCAGTAGCTCCTTTTACACTGACTGTTCAGGGTGGGAATATACTACTGCCATGCCACCTTGCAGTTTTGTATAAAAGGTAGGATCATGAAATGAGGGGACAGAATTGCCTTCCCCTTTAAGCCAGCAGTAGAGGTAGTAACAGCACTGAAATGGCGTCCGTATAAAGGGGACAGCTGACAGGGTGGGGATTAAATTCAGCGACCTAAGATACACTGCAATTTTCTAGTACCTGTTGACATGTTATGTTACGGACAAGCTGATAAACTAGTGGTTTAGGGTTGATCTATTTGCTGTTACTCGTTTTGGACAGAGAATGCAGAGCTATCTGCTCTGAGACGACAGGCTGTTACCCATCTGTTCATTTGTACGGTGCTCAGGTGTCTTTTTTTGTCCCACTGACCTACAAGCAGTAACTGGTCACACCTGTCATACAGAACCTCCATCCAAGTCACAGAGGTCACTCATTCCAGCACTGAGCTGATGCTAGAAACACCACTATGTCTCATTTGTACCACACAGCACATTTATGTGATGTCCACAGGGGTCCAGCTTAACTTTCAGCATATATTGACATTCTCTGACTGGTAACACAGAAAAATCAAATCACTTTTAAAATCTATCTGAATAATACTTTCCACTGCATGTCAAGAAAAGAAATCACTGCATGGATCATATTTTGAAACTGAAATGAAATGCAAATTGGAGCTGAGAGTACCTGGTAGGCGGTCTCGTCACTACAGGTATAGAAGCTGCTTTGCTATCACATAAAAATGTGTTTTAGAAGGTTCATGTGCTGCAAACTGCAGTGACAGTGACCTACTTTAGCAAAGACCAAGAAATATAGCAGTGTTTGAGATACATGCAAATGTATTATCTGCTTTGTGCCTCTTCAGTCTCGCTGCCTCTCCAGGGAGAGTGTGGTTGGGATAACAAAATACAGCTATAATTGGGGAGGGGGCGAAAAGAAAGGAGAAAAAAAAAGTATTTCCTTAGGAGTGTGTGACAAGAATAAGAGAAAAGCTTGAATCCCTGCTGTCTTTCTTTCTGTCCTTCATTACAATTACAAAGACGAGCGCAGGATTGTTTGACGGAATTCATCGGAAGTCAGAGCACACACAGCTGCCAATCATCAGCTGGCCTTTACCAAATAACAGTTCTCTGTCAGCCAGGAGGGAAGAGGAAAGTTCAGGGTGGGTGGAGAGGAAGAAAAGGAGAAGATGTAGATGTCGAAAAAGAGAGAATGAGAAGGAAGGGCAGAAAATGAAGGTGGACGTTATGGAGATGACACGAACTAGAGCGAAAAAAGCTGACAGAGGGAGAGGAAACGAGGGATTTATGCAGACTTTTAACATTTAATAAAAGTCATTTTTGAAGAGGATTGGTCCTCATCAACCCCTCAGGATATTAGACTTTGAGGAATTTCCTTTTGATTAGCGGTAAATGGCTGGATGATTGAAACCATGATGAAATTCACGATTAGGGCCAGAGTGAGACATTTAGAGGAAAAGAAGAAAAAAAAGCAATCATCTTTGTATAAAGATGGTCTGTGGGCAAGAGGGGAAAGGTTTAATGGCCTCCAGTGGTGCATATTAATTAGTAAAGTACCAGCCAACAGTGAGACGTCACGGCCTGAGTTTAGATTAGATAAAGGTTTCTGTTAATGTGTACATTTCTGTGGAGGTATTATCAAACTTAGCATAAGGCTGAGACCCCATTGAAGCTTGATTCAAATATGTAATCCTGAACAGAACAAACACGGACACAGTATTTTACTGTGCAGTTACTGAAGCAACAGGAGAGAAAATGAAAAACAGCAACATTAATTAGTGATATTTAATTAGCGGTATTTATTTCCTCTGCAGGGTCCGGGACACAAAAAGACAAGACTGTGAGGTGGACTGCGAGATTGGTGGCAGTGTTTCCATGGCAACACAGCAGCCACAGCAGTCTGGTGGCAGGAAGGAGAAAAAACAGAGGAAGAGATGGAAGGATGGAGCCAAAGGACAGAATATTATGGATGCTATCTCACACTGTGACCTCCAAACCACCGGCCACGGCCACCACCACACAGACCAGCTCACTCTCAAACACGTTTTTTTCATCTCTGAGGTTGCAACTAAGGGCTGATTTTATCATTGATTAAATCATTTAATTTCTAATTTAGTCTGGAAAATGTCAGAAATAATGACAAAAGCACATCACATGCTCACTGAGGCCACACTAATGTCTTTAAGTCTTTAGTTTTATTGGAGTTAGGGGTACATGGTATGGAGAAAATCGAATATTACAATATTTAGACAACAGTCTGGTAAGTTCATGAAATTGCATCACTTTACTGTAATGCAACTTTTATAACCAGGACAAGACAACACTTATGATATTATAATATCCAAAATCTAAGACCATATCTATGTCATATATATATAAATATGTGTATATATGTATATATATATATATATATATATATATATATATATATATATATATATACACACACACACACACACATATATATATACATATACATCATATTATATGATAAATAGGATATATCGTATATATATATCATATCACATTTAATATAATATAATATAATATAATATAATATAATATAATACATTGCCAAACGCTAACTCCTATATTACTGCTGAGATTAAACTTTGAATTCAGAAAATCTTTACGTGTGAAAGAGATGATGATGAAGTTTTTTTACTACTTCCATTTACCTACCTCTTAAAGTCTGTTATTAGCTTCAAATATAGATTTTTTCGTAGATTGGTTCAGTTCCATTCTCTGAATGGAATCCAACCAGGGACATTGTTGTTGGGTGGTATGCACCCCAATCATTCAGCTATCAGGAGCGGGTTGCACCAACTGGTCTTTCCTAAGCCTGGTCCTCACTGCAAAGTCGGTCTTTGCTAAGACCAGTCTTTAAAGGGGACTTAACATCAGTTGCACCAACTAGACTTATACCTTGTCGTAACTAAGCCCAATCTTAGCCATGCGTCTTCATGTAAATGCCCAACAACTATGGCTATTGCTAAGCAGCACATGTGCTGCTAGGATGCATTGTTAACATTCTCCCACTGATTTGCTAATGAGTAACTCATCAATTATCATTTGTGCAACATTAATATGGATGATCAGCGAAAAAAAGAAAAGTAATTTCATGGACATTGCGATACAAGAACTAACAGAACTGTACAGGAGAGGTGTGTCTCTGTTTGATGAACAGCAGCTGGTGGAGCTCTACAGGTAATGTGAAATTTAGAAAAAGTAAACAAACTTGGCAACAGCTTGCAACTCATGGACGGTGTGTTGTTTGTAGTGGTATTTAAGAGTAAGGACCACACTGGCATCTGAACGGACCATAGTGACATTTGCCAGTAAGTCCGTATGCTGCTGCTTGACCAGCTTACTAGCTAACTATTTTGCCTGATAACTGACATTAGTAGTGCACTCATCACCAGCAAGTGTTTGTTTGGTCACTCCTTCAACAAACTGAGGTGAAGGACAAGATGCATGTTCACATTTGTAAGTTAGCTTGATAAGAAGAAGACTTTAGCAGGAAAGCCAGCGTGGGTTATTGTTAACGTGGGGTTGTTTGTGGCTATCATGTCTGTGTATCAGGCTGCTGATTTATATAAACAGTTGAGATTTTGACTTTAAATCTGCTCCTGACTAGGTCTAAGATTTATGTCAGGCCATTACTAATTATCAATTTAACTCAAATTTTGCTGAGCTCAAAACATTTACTCAGAGTTCATAGGGGTCAAGAGTCAATGTTTAGAATATGATATATATTTTTTTTTTACACAAGCATCAGAACCAATAAAAAACATTTAAAACTATTTACAAGTCTCAGTGGGACACAACCACACTCGATTTTGCATGGATTTCTACAAGAAGCAGGGAGGAGTTACGACTAAATGTTATCACTTACTTTACTTGTAGGGAAGAGGAGTTGCTGATGTTTTGATTGACACAAAGTTACATCAACTGGTCTACATGAAAGTGTCACCTTAACAATGGGCGGACTTGTTAGTGGCTTTGGTGCAAATGATACACATTTTTTAAAGCTTAATATTTATGTTTTTTTTTTATTCTGAAGAGGTCAGAAGTTGTTGGAGAAAAAGGCATTTCAACAAGCCCACTTATCCAAACAAAGTGTGTGTGTGTGTGTGTGTGTGTGTGTGTGTGTTTAGGCGCTGTGACAGGTTGGCAAGTTCCATTATTTCATGAGCAGGAAATGAGATGTGTGCAACTGTCTGTCAGCTGAGCACAAACACACACTGTTAATGAGGAGCTCTCTCCCTCCCTCAGTCAGATATAATTGTCGATATTTTACCATCTTTCCATTTTCATGTCCGTCCTGCCATCTTTTTTTCCTCCCATTCAGTCACTGTCACCAATCCATTTTTATTCAGTCCCTCCAATCTATATTTCGACTCTGTTGCTCGCCCCCCTTCAGTCACCATCAATCACTATCACTGTTGTTTATCTCTTTTCCACCTCTCCCTCTCTCTTTACATTTTAAGGGGGGAGGCGATGAGTGGGTGGGTTTTGGTGGTGGATTTGGGGGTTTTGTGTGCTTGTCTTACATGCTGTCAAATGTGTTTGACAAAAATCCTGTCAGCGCTCATTTCATCTGTCACCGCACACACACACACACACACACACACACACACACTTTTTCAATTATATTCGTGAGTGTGAAGCCTGTGAGAGAGCCTGCTGCTTTACCTCTGAGGCATTTCAGGAGTCATAAGTTCTTTTTTTAATCAATGAATTGATGTTTTTTCTTTCTTTTATTAAAATAATCTGTAAAATGTAGAAACACTGAAAAATTCCAATTAAAATGTCATGGAACTCAAGGTAACACCTTCAAAAGCTTGTTTTGTAAGACCTAGGTTTCAAAAATATTTAGATTACAATGATGTAAAGCAGAAAGAAGCAGCAAATCCTCACAAGGCTACAAACAAGACCGTGTTTTACACTTCTTGCTTGATAAGTGACCATAACTTTCCAATACGGGTGCTGATTTTGGTAGGTCATAGTGCCACACACTTGTTAAAATCAACAAGCATTTTTGATCATGATCTATCAAATTTAGTCTTTAGAGGATCGTGTCCATGATATGTATAGAGCGGTACATTTGACAATTGCAAAATAAACTCATCAGTGCTCCCACATCTATCTGTGATAAGCTAAAAATTGGCCAGGCTATGGCAATATATCAATCAAGCTCCAAGTATCAATTTGTTCCGAGCTAAATTTATATGATCTGTTTATACCCACGTGCCCCTATCAATCAATTCAACAGCAGCCCATGTTGATGGTTTTATGACATTCTGCATTTACAGGGAAACAGCATGTGTCAACAGCTGGATGAAGAAGGTCTCTGGTGGCAGAGCTGGAGGTCATTCTCCTCTGTAGCATCGCAACGTATAAAACACTCAATTTGCACAAATATATCAACTGATTTATGTCATTTTTAAAAATTAGGATGATCTGTGATCCACAGCCTACAGTGTGTCAGCCTGCACATTAATCTATGTAATCAAATATGTTACTGCGCTGTGCTCAGCGTGCAGTCGGAGCTGTTAATTGAGCTTTGTTGTAGTGTGATAGTAAGCAACACGACTCCATGTAACTCACCTCACCTGCTGTTACTACACACACCTTTCAGTAGATGAAGAGCAAATGAACATCACTCCAGAAACAGGTGATACTACAGCCTTGTTTCCACCAAGCAGGCTGGTACACATCGTTTCTGTTTAATAGTGAAACCTACCATACCGTCCCCATTTTTTGTTAGCCTCCTGTTGGGGTACCTAGCACTGACTGCTGATAACTTTTAAAGTGGAACGTTGTCTTCCATGTTTACACAATGCATGAGTTGACGACGTGAATCAATCAACACACCTCAAATTTCAATGTGACAACTCTGACCATTCCATTTGTTTTTAGTGTCTCTCTTAGATAACATACACTTTTAGTAATGTGTAGACCCAGCATTTCAAACATATGTATGAATTCCTTTTAGGATTATGTTAACTGCATATATCCCGATCCTGTTCTTGTTTGTTCTGGAATGTCAGCTTGCAACCTCGTTACATGCAGTAAGATGGTGAGGTCTGTCTGTCCCGCAAAACATCTTGACAACTGCTGGGCAGATTGCTATAAACATCATGGGTATTCACAGTCCCCAGAGGATCAATCATTCTTTAGTCTGGTGCTGCTAGGCCCATTTGTTAAATTAGTTTGGGCTGCTAAACTTTTATTTTTAAATCACAGTCAAAGTTGCCCGAAAAATATTCCATGAGTGTTCAAACTGCTGGTAAGGATGCTGTTGGTACCAAGGTAATACTTACACTTTAAAGAAACACAAATGTTATTGTTTCAACTGTCAGAGGAAGTACAGGTGCGTTATGTGTGTGTGTTTGTTACCTGTGTGTCCGTGCAGAGGTGAGTGTGGTCGCGGCAGGGTGGGGGAGGTGCTGGATGTCACAATCAGGCTCTTCCTGTTGCTCGTCCGACAGCTGAGGGCAAAAACCAAACTCAGTTCAGTGAATTCATCTTAGCTGAGATTTCAAATAAACACAGATAACTGTAATCAGCATTAAATCTGTACCAGGTACAATTCCAAGGAGCTTTGCAATGAACCACACACAGATAACCAATCCTTCATTTTGTGCAGCCGGCTGCTCTGAAAATTACAAAGCCTTCTTTTGACATTTCCCCCCACTGAGCTGTAAACAGTCACTGTCACTTGTCGGACACATTAAGAAAACACACTTTCACCTCACACACTGTCCTGAATGTAAAAGTCAGTCATTCGTACTGTTTCCAAAAATGACCAAACAGCCCCCGCAGCTGTGCATCAGTAACAGCAGGTGGCCACTCTGGCCATCAGACACACATCTGATGAACACATCAGACAGCTTGTGTGTGTGTGTGTGTGTGTGTGTGTATGTGTAGCTTTCATACATGCACCGCTGCTGAACTCACACATGTCACAGTTTCACTGAGGCGAGAGCTGTCCTTCACACCAGAGGACAGCGAGGACACACAGAGACATCAGATAGTCATAATCACAGCTGCAATCATGCAACACACAGCAACAGTCACAACTGCTTGTTTTAGCTCACCTTGAGAAAGTCAAAGGATTTTCTTTTGTCTACATTTGTTCTGTAAAAAAGTCGTAGTACCAGGACAAATATGTGGGGCTGTAACCTTCTGGTCGGTTGGTCAGTATGTTTTTCAATATGCTCTTGTCCACCCAAATTCATATTGGTTGGACAATCACTGGTGTTACTTTCATAAAAGTGTCGACCAAACCTTTCTTTTTTTGCTGAATACACCAGGTGCTCCACTGAAAACACTCAGCTGGGAATGCTAGAGTGCTTTGGAGGTACAGTGTTCTTTCAGCTGAGAGGCTTTGGTTGCAGCTGGTTGCAATGATACAGAATATCTGTAAAGTAAAAATGTCAGCACAAGGTAAAGTACTTGCTCTGGATGAAGGGAAAGCTGAAGCGCATAAGGAGAGAGGACAGACCTGCTGGTCTATGTGACCAGCAGTACTCATTTCTCCTCCACTCTTGTTGTTGTTCTGCACTTGTACATGTAGGTTGTTACAGTTGGTCTTTGTGGTATTTGTCCTGTAAGACCATTACTGTGACTGGACAGCTATGTAAAATTGACAGTGCCGAGCACAGTGATTTACCCAAAGTTGAACCATAGACCGTACAAATAATGGACATAGCAACCATCATGTCACCCAATGATTTTTGACTCCTGTTATGAAGCCTTGAGATCGGCATTTCGGCAACTGCCATCTTAGTTTGTGGAGCCAGAACTGACCATATTTGGACAGGAGGCTATTAACATGTTTATTTCTGCTGGATAGATGGGCATTTTAACATGGGGGTCAATAGGGACAGACTGGCATAATGAACCAACCTGAGATGGTCATTCAAAGAACTGCAGGTTTTGCCACTTTTGCATCGCCTACATTTTTTAACTCTCTAGGTTGCTGCTTGAGTTAAACATTTTTCAGCACTCTGTGACCAGAGAAAAAAAAACACAAATGTGCAGCACTTAGCACAGAATAGATGTGTAGCACCTTGTCACAATGTCACATGCTGGCTATTGTAGCATATTGTAAATATACAGCGCTGCAGAAAATTTTAAAAATACACTGGAAGAAAACTCTTTGGTGGGCACACTACACTACCAGGTAGAATGCACTCAGTGCACTGTGACCAATTTAACATGCAGATTTTTTTTCCACATCCACCAATGGATGGACTGAAGAATAGGCAAAAACTGAGTCAAACTAAATTATCTGTTTGACCACAGCCCTAAAATTAAACTAAATATTCTGCAACCTAGCCTTGCAGAGAAACAAAAATAATACAGAGGAGATGAGGCACTTCATCACTTTTGAACAGAATGATCTGGACACTGTGTACAGAAGCCCTGACTGCACGATTACTGTAATTTGTCACTGATCTTCAAGTGTAGACAACAACAGCAATTCAGTGGTCCTTGAAAAAAAAATGCACTTTTTATAATAACAGAATATTCACAGAAAATACTGTCAGCTTTCTATTGTAGGATAAGAATTTTAAAAGACAATACCATGGCAACAACATAATTATAGATATTTTTATAATTTTATTTGGGCAAACTTTGATCTTATATTTCCCTAAGGTTTTTTATGCACCCATACACTTGTTTTAATGTTCTGTATGATGTTTTGTTGATTTTTATGGCTTGATCAAGACAAAAACTAAATTTCATTTCAGCTGAAATAATAAAAGCCATTATATGTTTAAACTTGACATGGGGGTTTTGTTTTCTGTGATAAGTGCTTGTTGAAAAAACCACTCCCCTTCTGTTCCACTGCAGTGTTACATTAGAAAATGTCGACCCAGACTCCATCACTAATAGCTGAACAGTCATTATGAGGTTGATCCTGCAGTGAAATGGTTCGACTTCAGCTCCCCTCTGGGCTGAGATGACTGTGTGTTTGTTGTGTATATACGTGTGCGTGGGTGTGCACTGAGCACACACTGCTGTGCAAAAAAGATGCTTGCCGAGAAAAAATGCAATCTGCTTTAAAGCTGTGACATGCGTCCCCTGACAGAAGGGAAAAGGAGGAAATGAAGCGGCAGTCTTCACACCTAACAGCTCCAACACAACCACAGGTCGAGCTCACAGGATTCTCCCACTTTGTTGTTTGCTGTGAAGCTCAGAGTAGAGTGTGTCCATAATGACTCGAGGCGAGGCTTGTTACACTTGGAGGAAATGACAGATGGAAGAGGAGCCTGTGATGAGGCCTCCAGCTTCACTGGGATGATGTCTTTTTAAAGTAACACAGATCTACAGCTGCCACTTCTCAAGTCCAAAAACAGACTGGCAGAGTATGATGAGAGTTAGCAGATGCTACTGTTATTGTCAAAGTAAACCATCACACCTTCAGTGAAACTGGGCTAATTTCTGTATCTAAAAGATGTTCCCAAGGGATCTACCCTGGGTCCTGTCCTGTTCATCACATATAATGATGACACTGTACCACACTAATGAAAATCTCTCCTCTGCTGATGGCACAGTTGGGGCTGGGTGAAAAACGATAGCCATTATTATCTCGGTATAATTTTCCTCCAAACGGATAAAATACATGTTCAATAAAGCCTTGATATAATTTAACCACCCATGCGCCCGCAGATAGAGGAGGTACTGCACCTTAAATGCCATTTGCCACCCACCATTAACCAGATGAAGAAAAGGAAGAAGAAGTAGTCGTAGAAGAAGAGGAAGAAGACGAGAACAGCCACAAAGCTAATGTGCACATTAAGATGCAACATTCAACACCCTCATTAAGTTACTTTTAGAATGATTGTGTTGACCATGGATGACATCACACCACAACTGAATTCACCACATCACGTGAGCCAATCCTTTCAAGATTTTGTGGGGTGGTTTTGGGATTGCTAAGACCTGAGATGCCTGATATCATGGCGGCTTTCTACAAAAGAACTGCAATGCACATTGTGATATTTTTAAGTGTTTGCATAAGTGCAAACTGCAAAAATAATTACGATGCTGTCTCGGATTCAGAGCCTATCAATATTAGCATTCAGTGTTTCCCACAGCATTAGAATGTATCTGTGATAGTAGGGTGTGGACAGGAGGGGGCAAGCAACAACCGATTGCCTGTTGCTGCTTCTCGAAGCAGCGCTGAAGGACCGTCTGCGTGAGCTACTCTCCTCCCGCTCTCTGTCTGTCTCTCTGCCCAGTTAGCATGAGCTAACACAGCAGCAGCAGATAACATCCTACACTGAGCTGTAAATAGTCCCAGCAACCTCACATCGGCACCGAAAATGGGTCGACTCTGTCAATAAAATGGCTAATAAATGTTGGGTATTAGCCTTGTGATGCTGACAGTTAGCCCTGTCACTGTGCGTATGTGACTCTGTTCCAGGTGCAGCAGTAGTCTCATGATAAACAGAGAAAGGGAGGGGGCTGAGCGAACTAATATGCTGCATGCAGCTCTACAATGAAATTAGATTTTACCTTAAATAGTAACTGGACAGAATGGCAAGGTTACCAAGATTTCATGGGGATTGGCAGTCGCAATGTCTCAACATACTGGACAGACTGGTTAGCTACAGTAGCTATTTAGTCGACTCATCTATGCTAATGGCAATTTAAAAAGTTAACGTGACTTACTTGTGGCTATTTCATTAGAATGATGGCATAACATGACTAAACTTCAAAACATCCTCTCATCAGTGAACATGATTTCTGTCTGAATCAGATTTGCACGTGACTTGTGCTCAAGTACGTTCATGAAAACTACACGGTGGTGGGATTTGTCAGTCTTGACTTGGGACTTGAGTGCAAAGACCTGAGACTCACATAACAATGACTTGGTCCCAACTCTGCTGGCTGGAAGTTCAACTTGACCCTTAGGTTCTTGGTTAAAGTATTAACCAATAATCTCTGGGTGAAGTTGAACTTCTTGAGAGGAAACAAGGCTTGTTTGCCTTGATTCTGCTGAATACATATCTATTAGTAATTTTTGGAAACCTGTATTTAACTTTTTCCAACTGTGACAGTCACAGGTCATCATTTGTCCTTTTGATGGGTTGCCAAGCTTCAAGAGAGCAGGCTTTATCTGTCTAGCCTGTCAGAGAGCAGACAACATAGGATTAGGGTAGTGCAGGAAAAGAGGACAAAGACGTGCTGCAGATAGCACAGCTCTTTGTTGAGACCATGTTGGAAAATCTCATCTCTGTCTGTGTTTGTTAACACAAATGAACTCAAACCAGTGTTCAAATTACTTAGGAAATGGGATGAGCTCATTCTTTCAAGTCTTACTTCATCTATTTTTCATAAGTGAGAAAATATCTTAGAAATGGACACATACCTCTAACAGGCTCTTGCAATGCCAGCAGGTGTCGGCACACTAACAGCATGTGTGTGAGGTGTTAATTGGCCCATCACATCTGCTGGCTGTAATTATGCAGTTGTGTAGTGAAGTGTTTCTGACAGGCCGAACACATTGAGATGATCACAAGACACGTGAAGCGATTAGGGCTGAAGTCTTTGCTGCAGTCAAATGATCAGCGTGATGTTGATGATTTTGGAGCTATTCATCTTTATGTGTATACTCTTCTATACCTATGTTTGTGGGGACCAGTTTGACTTTTAGGCCTTTGGTTTAAAGATATTTTTATAGGAAATTTAGTCTGGTCCTCACTTCTTTGAAAGGGCTGATGATGAAAGTTTTAGATTACAAACACTAGA
Source organism: Epinephelus lanceolatus (assembly GCF_041903045.1). Lineage (NCBI taxonomy): Eukaryota > Metazoa > Chordata > Actinopteri > Perciformes > Serranidae > Epinephelus > Epinephelus lanceolatus. The sequence continues at coordinate 39,761,138 of NC_135739.1, forward strand.
ATAGGGTTTAAGAAAAGGTTAGGGGCAAGCAAATGGATTATGTTACATGTATGTGCATACTCATGCAAGGCTATGTGTGCATGTGGGGAACATGAGGTGTTTGGTCTATCGCAGGCTTGTGTCTAATTCATATACCCACCTGACAAATAATTACTGCAAGTAATGTAGATATGGCATGCTCTGTGTGTGTGTGTGTGTGTGTGTGTGTGTGTGCATGTGTGTGTGTCCTGCCATCTGTTGAGATATGCTGCATCAGCAGTTTGAGTGCAGCATGTGGTCTACACATACACACAAACACACACCTGTATGATAGAAGAGCTGTCATGTTGGATATTCAGTGATGTGTGTTCAGGGAATTTCTTCATCTCACGCACGCACGCACGCACGCACGCACGCACGCACGAGCACTATTTACCTTTTTCTCAATATTCCAGGAAGTATGATAGCAATCTGCACTTTGTCTGAACTCTAAAAGCTTTGATAGATGTGTCGAATTTCTTTATTCAAAGAAATGTCCTTGTAGAAACTGCTAAAATTCAAAAAACTGACAGAGATTCATTTAAGCCTAAGATTCCTTTTAATGGGAAACTTTACTCTCCATACAGTATATTTTGCTTTATGCTCCTCTGCAGACATTTTTTAAAAGATCTGACCTGGTGTGCAATGGCTAAAGCTCTTTTCACAAAGTCCCATCTTTATGCCGCCTTTGAATCTTTACACAGAACCAAACAACAGCAGCACATGTTGCTCCAGTGTGTCATTTTAGACAGTATGCAGGCATCCTGGAAGCAAGAGAGGCTCCTGGGCCTCATTGTTTCCTATTTTGCGGACATTTTTAGCTGCTGTTCTTATTATTTGAGTTAGCTGCTAACTGCTTTTTATATCACCCGGTGGTGGGTCGCATGCATGACACCTTTTCAAAACATCACAGCCATCCCGCCCATGGTCCTGTCATGTTGTCTGTCTGTCGTGTTGTCTGTTTTGCTGTCCTGTTCATGGTACCTTTCCTGTCCTGTTACTACCTCCCCTGCTGGCTTAAAGTCAACATAACTTTGGACTCCACTCTGCGATCGTACCTTTTTGCAAAGAACAATGAGGTGGAGTAATGGCAAATAATTCCCGCCTTGAACTGGCAGTGTAAATGGAACTTAAAGAGTGTTTTCACATCTAACCAGTCAAAATGCAGTCCATTTTCCCAGTTTGTACAGTTCACTCTGGCTGGTGTAAAAGCTGTTCATTGAATCCTGGTGCCGAGCAACAACCGAACAAAGACTGCTGTCACTCTGTATAACTTCATGGTTTCTCCTTTTCATTCTTTTGTAAAAAGAACAGGAACTGGACCAGAAGTAAAATGCAAGAATATTTAATTTCTCTCCTTGTTCTGAACCAATAAACCAAACTACAGGCATCAAAACACCCTAAAAAATTCCCTTGCTTACATTAGTAATTAACTGCAATTAGGTAACTACAAGTGAACTAATTAAACGCTGCCTCTATTTCCCTGTTTTAGGCACCAAACTCTCAATTCATAGTCATCATATCAACATATGTCAAGGAAACTATGGACCAGGTAAAAAAAAAAAAAAAAAATTCACACATTTCACAGAAATCTGGCCACTGAACGTCATCTTCTAAGACATTTGGAACTTTTGAGCTGACAGTGACATATGAGAAAAGGTCAGGTTGGAGTGATAGTTATCTGCAAAAGGACATACTGTACTGAGAGAGAACAATAAGCGACTGATAAGAAAGGAAGTCATGAACAAGGAAGACACAAAAGAACAACCCTTAACAGGGGAGGACTTAAAGACGACACTCAGAGCCTGCAGCACACTGTGAGTCCCGCTGAGACTAAAGCAACCTTCACTTTGTGCAGGCTCATTTACAATGACTGTCGCTCACTTTACTGCTGTTCACCAGCTAATGAACTACGCCTCATGAGCATGGATTTACATCTGAGCCACATACGAGCCACTCCAAGGCATCAGATGCACCTGTCAAATGTGTGAGGGCAAAAGAAAAGAAGGACTGGAGCTGAAGAAGTTGCAGTGAATGTCTGTAATAAAGACAAGCAGGAGACAGGGAAGGGTAATGGTCAAAAAGGGGACAGAATATGAAGCAAGTGCGATAAAAACAATTCTCGAGTGAATGAAGCAAGACAACTCCACTGAGTTGCTACGGGTCGACAAACTTTAACTCACTACATACTTCTTTTTTGAGTTTTCTACACAAATGTGGCTGCTGCAGCAAAGTTTCACTCTCTGAGAAACTAGTTTCTCTTTCCTGCAGGCACTTTGGACCCCTGCTGAGGAACATGTTTCCATTATGCAGAAACTGACTAACGGCAACATTTCTGTGCGAGCATGTGCGTGTGTGTGTCTCAAGTGGGCTTTTGCGTGCCTCTCGTCACCATCAAAGCAACAGCCTGTCAGGTACCAGCACAGTGACTGAGTGCTGCTGCTCAGTTTCATTACTTTCTCTGGGTGAAGCTGCTTTTATGACCAAAGCCTCTGTCTGAATCGGTCACAGTTTTACTTGAGCGAGAATGGGTATCCAAGTTCTTTTCTTTCCCCTACAACTGAGGAGATACAAAGCACTCCCTTTGAGCTGTCAGCCATTTAAATGAATAGTTCAACATCATGGGAAATATGCTCATTTGCTTCTCTCCAAGATGAAAAGAGAAGATCAATATCAAACTCACATCTAGTCAGACTCTGTCCAAAATACACCTACTAACACCTCTAAAGCTCACTGATTAACATGCTGTATCTCGATAGTTTAATCCGTGCATAAACAGGAATGTAAAAACATCAATTTGTGGCTTTAGAGGGAGCTGCGTGCTGAACTATTTCTTGTTGAACAGTCAGAGCAGTAACTCTGCATAGCTTCCCAAGATGTTGTCATCACAGTGAGGTTGCCTGGGTTGGTACCATCGTGCCTGAATGACGGCTCATCTGGTGACCTCAGATATAGCTGGAAATGCTGAACAGATTATACTCTTGTTCTTCAACAAACAGCCTCAGCACTCCTTCACAGATCATCAATAAACAGGATACAACACGGCATCAGTACACTTTAGAGGTCTAAGCTAATTTAACAACGTCCTGACGACAGCTTTGAACTTAAAAGGTATTGTTCAGATTTTTTTTTAATTGGTGTTGTATCAGGTACTCATCCATAGTAAATGTATTACCTACAGAAGATGGCGGTCAGCATGCACCCAATTTGGAGAAGCAAGCTAGAGTCTGGACACAGAACACAGAACAGAACAGAACAGAAGCTAGGCATTGTACTACTGCGTATGGGGTCAGCAGGTAAACGTCAAAGTGTATGCTATTTTGAGAGAATTTTCACTGCTTTACCTTTCTGTCAGACAGCGATTTCTGATGGTGAACTGAAGCAATTACATCACTTTGCTCAAAGCCAGAGAAAAACAGTGATGTAACGTTGTTTAACACAGGACATCAGCTTTTTTTATTTGTCAATGGACAAAGGTAGGTAAAGGTAAAGCGCTCAATTTAGCATACACTTAAACTGTTATAGATTTTTTTAAGGAGGAACTTTTGTTAGATAGCTTAAATACATTTTATTGCTGACCCTATCAACAGCAGTGCATTGCTTAGCTTCTGTGGCAGTACTCCTGGCTGCTTCTTCAAACTGGGAATGTGCTGACCGCTATCTACTGGAGGTAATACACTGACTATGCATCAGTACCTCATACAACTCCCCTTCAAAAAATCTGAACTATCTCTTAAACACACAGAAATGACACTTATAAAGATCTTCTTGATACATATTACATGATTGTTTATCATTTTCAGTGGCATCGTACAGTGATGATACAATCTTATTATGTGATTGTTTTGCAAAAATCTGTAGTCCAAATTAATAACTCAAAGTACATTGTAGTTAAAAACGGCAAGAATTGCATATGATATTCGACTACATATTCAACAATTTGAGGTTTGTGGGATTTCCGTGTAGCACTTGACGACTACACGTCTGTCACAACGACAGAAACCAGAGCGAGCAGGTACGTGTAAGTGTTTGCAAATTTGTGTTTACTCATGTTTTACCCGCAATATGAGCAGCACATAACCTCAGAATGTAATAACTTTGTTACTGTAAAACTCATAAGACACACGGTCATAGAAATAGACATACAATGATGTGACAGAGCTGACAGGAGAGATAGTGGAAAGTAGCGATGAGCAAACAGCTGTGTGGGCGTTAAACTTAACCACCTGACACACACACACACACACACACACACACACACACACACACACACGGCAGCCGAGTGTATATGGATAAGATCTACAGCTAAACTCATTTCCCACAGTCCACTCAATAATGTTGGTCTGAGGGTTACAGTCGCCACAGGAAATCAATGTGAGTTTGTGTCAGAAGCTATGAGATGAACGCCCTTGAGGGAACATACATTACAAACAATAAGAGAGATGGTAATTTTTCTTTTTTTGCAAAATAACACTGTTTACTAAGTATGACAATGTCGACATGTTGTTAATAGGACTACTTTGAACCTGTATCTGTCTGTGTCTGTAACACCGTTTATCATAAACATTAAGTACTAAAAGCTGCCATCTGTCATCTGGTTAGATCTGTCCTGTCAATCTTTGCAATAGAATTTTTTAAAATTCACGTTTAATTTTAACGTTCAAGAATCTGTGCTGTTGGTCTTTGGGTTTCCTCTTTTTAATGACAAATACAGACTACTGCTACCTGCCGGTATGGAGAGTTATTTCAGAAGAAGAGTTATTGCAGAACAGACGTCCTCGCTGACTATTGGCTGTAGTATTTGCAGTGTGTTCAAGTGCAACTTTATGGCTGACATGCAGGCAACGTGAGGTGGGGCTACAGTCAGCCTTCGTCGCCACTAGTTCTTTGATGTTGGTTTGGCGTGTTGTGGCCTTAAAAGTTTTGAAAACTTAATATCACAATTCTCTTTTACTCCATGTTTGTGTCGTTGTAGTTTAGTCTAGTTTAATGTTGTATTCTCTATGTGTCACTAAGCCTTTGTTCAACATGCACCATGCTATTTTCACTAAACCATAGCGTAAACATCATTATCATCAAAAAGCACCTGAAACACAAAGCAGCCTAGGCAGACCAATCAATAATTTCCTCATAGCCCTTATGTTAATTGCATTTATCAAGAGGTGCATGTTAAGTAAAGGGACAACACCAAGGTACAACATGTCCATGAGGTGCTAACGCAACATGGGGAAGGGAAGTCAACAACCAACTTAAAAATTCAGCTCTACTTATCTATTTGGGACCTACCCACCAACAGGGCGTAAGATAAACCATTTAGCCTGTTAAGATTTGGGGGGTATACATCAGCCTACAGAAACTAAGCAATGTACTGCTGTGGATGGGGGTCAGCAATAAAATATATTTTATCCACCTTAGAAAAGTCCCACTTAAGAAATCTATAACATATCAACTGCATGCCATATTGAGAGTATTTTCCTTTCCTATTTTCACTTTTACCCATCCCTCAGACAGCCTGTTCTGATGGGGAAGCCGGTAACAGCTTAACTTCCATGTCAATGCTCTCTACAAAGCTACCAGACTCTTTATTGACAAAAACAACAATTTTGGCTCACTTAACACAGGAGCTACTGGTCTACCTCTGCCTCAATCAGTTAGTTAGTTAGTTTGTATTATTGTGTGACTTTGGTGAATCTGAACTTGTCACTTCAAACACCAAAGTCTCACAATAACACAAACAAGCTAACTGGCCGATAATCATTCTGTTTATATCTATATATTTTTATGTCTGTCTGTCCGTCTATCTGTCTAGCTATACAATGCAATTATCCCTCAAATATGGTTATCAAACTAAGATTAACAATAAACTTTATTTTCAAAATTGACATCAGTGCACTTAAACAGTAAACTTTACTGGGAAATTAATTAATAAAACATCTTTTTCTGGATTATGTTCTGTAAAAAAACAACATATACATCAATACTGATATATCTGCAACAGGCCAATATCGGCAGATAAAATCGGCTTACCGATACATCAGTCAGCTTTATTAAAATCCTGAAGCAAAAAAAAAAAAAAGTCTATGGGAAAACCTGTGTTTTGACACATCTTAATACAAGGTCTGAAAATAGCAAGTAGCATGATAGGTAGATCAAGAATTACTATACTTTGAACTGAAGATGATATCTGGTGGTAAAAAAGAGGATTCCATTCTCTCCCAACACTTCAGGTCACCATTTTTCTGTGCGAGCCATGACTCAATTTTGCCCTGATTACAGCTCCACACGAGCTGTCAGCTCCATCCACTCCAATCCAAAAACTGTTGCTATGTAGGAGTCACTTCACAACCTCTTTCTCTTTCAAAAACACTGCTGAGACAAATACACACAACAGGAAGCGGTGACAAGGAGCAGAACAGAAGAAATCTGTCCGTGTATGTGTGTGTGGCAGCTATCCCTGTTATTACAGGGAGGGGGAAGAAAATTGCTGCTTCAAAGTGATAAGTACAGCTCTGTCTCTGCTTGCCTGTCCTGCTGGAGAAGCCACTTCTGGCTCTGACTGACAGAAGAGAGGGGAGGAGAGGAGGACAGGTCAGCTGAGGGAACAGAAGAGGAAAATAAGAAGAAATCACGACATATGGTTGCATAATAAACGTCAAATCACGTCTTACAACCTGGACTTGCATCACAAGCACGTCATATGTACGCAGATAGAGGAAATCTAATTTTTAAAAAAAGGAACACATACACACTCGCACACACTGCAGTTCTGGACTGCATACCAGCAGTGTTACATGTGATTCCAATTTAAACACACACACAGTGAGACAGAGCATCCTGTTTATCCATCAATAGACAAATCCAGTTAGCTGACCTTCATGTTGGAGCAACTCCTGCTGAGCATCTAAGACCTGCAAAGAGGAGGAGGAAGAGAGAGGAGAGGATGGCGAGGATGGAACGGCAGAGAATGAAAAAGAACAAAACTAATCAAGACGCCAGAATGAAAGGAGGAGTGGAGAGGAGAAAAAAAACGCAGGCCACCAGAGATGAAAAACATCTCAACTAATAATAAAGGATGGGGTGAAAATAAGCGCGTACCTCTTGGAGCGCCGCAGCATGCTTCTCTCGGGCAGTGAGAAATTGGAGAGCACCGTCCAAAAGGAGTCAGACATGCTAACGTTAATGCAGACGTGCGACCATCGCTCTGACACTCGGCAGAGGACGTGGTTAGCAAACAGACGCCGGCTTCCACCTGTCACACCGGCGACAGCAAGTGTGTGTGAGAGCTGCTGGTGTATCTACCCTCTCTTCCCTCCCTCTCTTTCCTCTGATCCTCTCTCTCTCCGCTCAGCAGAGCCCCCTCCCTCCCCCCTCCCTCTCTCTCTGATGCTCTTTTCTTCCTCTCACCCCTCTGTTTCTGAGTGGAGCTCTTATTGACCTCAATATACGACAGAGCAGGAACTAACTGGTTATCAGTTTACCGATGTTTATCGACAGATGTTTGATTCCACCAATGAACTGAATCAGTGGTATCTACCTGCTGATAACCTGCCTATGAACACAGCTGACTGGTGTCTCCTTATATATAAATAAATGCTCTTCATGGTTGTGATTTAGCCTTTTTCCCACAGCAGGCACTGTTTTAGGAACCTAGGAAACTTTTTAGGAACTTTACCCGCATTCAGACTGGAGGAAGCAGGGTCTTTTCTCTGACATGAGACTGGGTGATATGATGATATACACACCATGAGACAATATACCTTTTTTTTTTTTTAACCATCAGATATATTGCCATGTTGTTTATGCTGTGGTATCAATCCCTTTAATAACTGAGTGTATTAGAACATTGCTGGTAATGTGATTTTACGTCAATGTTATTCGTCTGTTATTTAATTAAATTTTTCAACTTTCTTTTTGGTTATTTTTCTAATATGTTCACTATATATCCATGTACTGTATATACCACTATTGCAATATAAGACATACACTTTTGAATATTGTCTCCTCTATATTGCCCAACAATAAAGACGTAACTCCTGGGCCCCAACTTTTAGTACCATTTTTCCACACATATGTGCTTGCTTGGCTTGACTTGGTTTGACTTGGCACATCAGCCCAGTGCATCTCCACTCCTTGAAGGTGTGTCTTTAACTGATGATGGCTTCCTCAAAAACAAAAGCAAATACAAGGTTTTTCTTGTTTCCTATTCTTTTTTTTATCTTAATTGGGTCTTGACACTGAAGTTGCAAGCCATTATTGCAATGTTTATTGATGATAAAAACAAAGTTATCTATTTTGACCGCCTGACTTATCCTTAATGAGAAACATTTGATATCCAGCAGTTGAGAGAGCTAATGAGTGAACAACAAAGGAAACAAACTAATGTGTTTTGATTCAGTGCTGTTACTTGGTAAAGTGTAAGTAAATAAAACACTCAGCCACATCACTTGAGTTTCGAGCTCCTTTTGTCTCCTTTGTGTCCTTTCATTAAAACATGAGTTGCACTAAAACAAATTGCTAGGAAGCCTAGCCTTCAACAGTCTTCAACAATCCTCATGGTTCTCCAGAAAGACTCTGCAAAGGGACTATTTGTTTTTCATTTAGTTCCTGGGGTTCCTCAGTACCATGACCTATTTGGATGAAAAGAGCTATTACTGAGTAAAGTACGTTATGGCTACAAATACTAAAACAGGTTGCAAAACAAACAGAATTGTCCTTTAAAGGAGCCCGAAGACTCCAATAAATGGCTGTTTTCTAGTGTCATCAGCTCATTAGTGTTGTGCCCTTTCAGCTGTGCAGGCTTCCACTGAACGCCATCGCTGGCTGACAAAAACAAAAGGTCGGGAAAGTAAGTAATGCAGGCAAAAAGAAGACAACACACACATACATACACACACACACACACACACACACACACACACTTACTAACAGGTGTGTTATGAGGTGACACAGCGTCTCTTACCTCCAGAGGAAGGGGTTTCCTCGCTGGTGAACAGGGGCTGACAGAGGGCCCTCAGAGGAACAGAGGGAGGGAGAGGAGGAGGAGGACAAGGGGGAGAGGGTGATGACGGGGGGCTGAACGACGGAGGGATGAAAGGAAGTGGGGGACAGCAGGTGCTGGAGGAGGCTGCTGTTGCCGTGGCAACGCAGCTGAGCCGGCGACCAGATTCTGCCAACAGAGGAGGGAGGGGAGGAGTGGAAGAAAGGATGAAGAGAGGAGGAAGAGAGCAGGGCAAAGATAGAGGGATATGTGATGAGGACTGCTCAATGGCACGTGTGTGTGTGTGTGTGTGTGTGTGTGTGTGTGTGCATGCGTGCGTGCGTGTGTGTGTTGTGACATTAACATCAACGCTTAACTGTATTTAAAAAGCTGTTAAGAACTCTGAGTGGAAGAATCGATCTGTTCTTTAACCTTCATCTGACTAACGTGACTTTAATAGTTTTGACTACAATGATTGGGATTGTTCAACCTAAAATAATCAATACCTGTCAAAAGGTACCAGAAACCAAAGTAATGCCTTAAAGGGAGCTTTGTAACTTCTGCTAAACAGCAGCCACTGTGACCCAAAGTGGAAATTATACTAAAACTATATACAAGGACAAAAGGGTCATGAAGTCAGTTATTTCAATTGCACAAAGATATCACTGTAAAATCTGTTAATATTAGCCACCAAAAAGTAGTGGTCATACCAGACCAACTGAGGCTTTAAAAGCAAATTCCTGAATGTATTGAGCACAGGGTCAGTTTAATCAGTTTCACTGTATTAATTTCTTAAAAAAAGTTGAATACACTCACTTCTAAAAAACACCAAACCAAATCAGTTGGTTTAGAACGGTGTAGAAAAGTCAGCAAATCCTGATATTCCAGGACTGGTCTGTAGCTTGTAGGTGTCTTGCCTAGGTGTCAAGCCATTCTCCATCTCCTCCACCTCTCCATGACAAAGTAAGCTATGTCACTTTAGAAATGTTGATAAGATACGTATGAAACGTGCAAATGTAAGGTATTTGTGCTTGCAAAAACATACAATGCAAACAATTTTGTCAGGCAACTGGGCTGCATATTTGTTTTTCATTACACAAAATAAGTCCTGCCATGCTTTAGCACTGCACTATTGCATCAAGACACTGGTTGGTCAGATAAGAAGTTCAGCTCTTGGCTTGGCTGATTTTAAATGTTTCAGTCATGTCTGACATGATTTAGAATTTCTGGTAGAGGCTTTACTAGACAGTGATGGACAGTAGTGACTTCATACTGTTTGAGCACAACACCCCAGAGCTGAGTATTTGAGGCAGCAGTAGTGCCAGGCTCTACCCACTGATCCGTAGTGTCTCTGCCTGCCTGCAGATGTCCCCTCACAGCAGGTAGGAAGCCTCGTGCACAAACTTATCACAGAAACAGCCGGCCAGAAAGTTCTGGATCAACTTCACAGAGCTCAGTCAGGACTCCACCAGATGTTTTCAAGTACTCAGTCACATTATAACTTATGTTTAATAATGCTGTGCTTTACCTGTCATACAAAGCTGCATATGAATAAAACTTTTACATTTACTTCTACACAGTCAAGAAACATCTTCCTGTGGCTCTACAGAGTTCAGAAGGCAGTTGGCACAAATCTGCAGGGCAGGAGGACCGTATGGTGGTGGACCCATGTCCCCTCCCCCCCGCTGGGTGGGACAGAATGGGTGAGACCACCTGCTGAGAAGTCAAGGGCTACACACATTGAAATATATGCACTGTTCCCCCTGCATAATGTAGGGCCATCTGTGGTGCACCGCCACAGTTTCAGCGTGGCCGTCGCAAAATACTAAATTAAAGACAATTTCATAATGAAATGCTGGATGATAACTCTAACTCTCAGGCCATCTGTCACATGAGTGGCGGCTGTCACAGATATTGGTGGAGAGCACTCTGACCAGGTCAAAAGGTCGAGTGTTTTAGAGATGAGCTCATGTAACAACGTCAAATCAGGATCCAGAACCCAGGCCGCATAATTTATATAAATGCAGCCAACTCCTAGGCTTGCTGTGTAGAAGTGATTCTTTTTCTATAGGGTTTATCGAAACACTTAATTTACTTCATACTCAGAGATCTGATTTTAATATAACTATTGTGTTTGTAAGGGACCTTTATTTCTAGCAGACCAACTAAAGACTGTACTCTGAATGGAACTGAAATGACCACATATCTTGTGCAATCCCCCTTTTGAGGATTGGTTCATTTAACTATAAACTGTACTCAATACACTTTTATTTGACTATCTAAATTTGGTTAAATATCATTATTTGAATATTTGAATTAAAATTATCAACGTACTAATGTCCCCACAGATGACCCTCACAGCTCGGGGGAGCACTGACATGCATACACGTGTTTGAAAGGGAGAGAGCCTCGTCACTGGACACTGTTGAGCCGATGAAGAACTTCCTTCCCTGCTGGTATCTCACTCTGATACCTTCTCATGTTTCTGACTCCTTGTGTATTTCCGTTCCATCGTCTCAGTATGTATGTACACTATGCATGTACTGTATTACGAATGTATGTATGTAATGTAAGCCACACTTGTCCCCCACCATTCACAGCCGTATATCTAGCAATAGTGACGCAGCTACAGAAACAATATTGAGCATGAGTTGAGTATTTATTTCTGGGGTGGGTTTTCTTTCTCCCTTTCTTTCAACACAAATCTGTCATGTCTACTTTTTTAATGGTACGTATTAGAGTTTATAGACAGTAAATTTAAATTCACAGCTACTAACAAAAACATACAGATCCTGACAGGAGAGAGTGCAGACACAGAATATGTTTACATCCAAATGTTTTCCAATTTCACGCGGCTAGTGCTTTGTTAATATTCTGAGGATGATGCAGTATGATTAGAACAACAAACGGTGCCAAAACATTTAAACCAAATAAATTGTAGTTAATAAGTTATGTTAATTCATGTTTACCACTAAAGGAACTGTAATAACTTTGGGGATATCCTGCCTTTCTTTCTGGCATGCCACCCTTGCAGGCAGTGTTGGAGAGTAGCTAACATAGTTTCTCCAGCACTGCTTGCACAGCATATGGACGTTAGTCACATTAGGAGATCACATGATCAGACGAAAATCCATCTTGTCAGGCTTCCAATAGTGCATTTGTGTTCAAAGCACAATGGTTTGGACCAATTAGCATCCTAGCTACTGGGAGCTACAAGTGTGGTTTAGGTGTGTGTGTGGCATCACAAAGAGGGGACTGATCGCTAAAAACAACAATAGCATGTCCTGAAGAGGTTAACATAGATGCTGCAGTAGCATCAGTTATATCACAACTGGAGAGTATTTATTCACTGAAAGAAGATAGAAAAAACAGCATTGAAGGGTTTCCTACGTGGAAAAGATGTTTTTGCTCTTCAGTGATGGCGACAGTGATCAATGGTTCATCCAATCCCCTGCCAAGTATTTTTTTGGAAGTGCCTGCCCTTTTGCTTTTCCAAACTGTTTCCAATGACGGTTTCTCAGATGGTTCTGTGTAACAAACTATCTGGCGGTCAGATTACCAACCATCAGTTCAAAATTTCAGTTTCTCCAATACTTTTTGACCCATTATGCGCAAAGCTAGCTGTAATTTGTGTTTTATGCTAATTACCAAATGTTAGCATGCCAACATGCTAGCATTTGGTTATCAAATAAGACGGTACACATGGTAAAGATTCTGTCTAAACATCGTCATGTTTGAATTGTGGGCATGTTAGTTTGCTGGTGTTAGCATTTAGCTCAAAGCACACTTTGTACATTAGTGAAGCCTTCCAGCGTTGCTAGCATGATTGCAGACTCTTTGTCTGGTAATATATTTTGAATGTAAAAATATTTGGATGTAAACAGTACTGTAGCTACAAATGAAAATTGTCTTGATGTAAGTCCTGTCTGCATTATCTCTCTCTGTCTCTCTCTCACACACACACACACACACACACACACACACTCTTACTGGAGGTGAAGGTGTGGGGCTCCTGCTCTCTCCTTCCTCCTCTTCATCTCGTGTCCCGGGACAAAAGGCTCAACTATAATCTTTAATAATCCACCGGACTGCATCAGCTCATCTGTCTGTCAAACACATACTGTACAGTCCATCCTCCAGCTCCACACCAAAAAGTGTCCCACGGTTACTCCTCCATGAGTCAAACCACTAACTTTTATATATAAAGGAATGAACAGTGTGTGAGTGTGAGTGTGTAACGTCAGCACCTGCTCTTATCTCCACACAGAGACACACACACAGTTATGTGAGGTATCTGGGGTAGAGTGTTCCTTCACCAGCAAGCACGGGCTTGCTGAGTCACAAACTAACAGACTGCCTCAAAACACACACACACGCACACAGTCTGTGAAGCAATGTGCAGACCACACACACACATATTTATCTGAGCTCAATAAGCAAACTCAATCTATAATAATTCCACAACAACTCATTTTGTCTGCCTCTGAATAATCCAAAGTAAGAAGAACACCCTGGCTTTGTCCTCTTGTATGAAAAATTATCCAGAAGTCATTAAGTTCTGCGTAGTTCCATCATGTCCGATCATACAGAGGACCCTGATCATTCAGGTCCAGACTAGTTGGTGGTGGTGGACCATCAGCTCCTGCCACTGATCCATCAGACAAAAAGGCTCGGAGGGACGCTCCCGGCTGCACGTCCCCAGGAGCAGAGTGCCTCCCCTGGGTACAGCCTGCCCAGATAATCCCCCTCAGTTCCTGGAAGCCTCAGCTTGCCTGATAACTGTGATCAGACTGTCGGCTGTGAGACCAGAGGACTGACTGAGTCCTCAACAACCAGCCGTGAGAGGGACGGAGAGACAGAGGGAGGGAGGAGGGTGTGAGAGAGAGGGAGGTGGGAATATGAAGACAGGAGTGAAGCCTGAGATGTCTCAAGTGTTCATACTCTTCATTTAGAGTTTTTATTGTATAAAAAATGGATTTGTTAAACTACTCACTCACGTAGAAGCAGAAATTGTTATTTCATTGTTACATGACTTGTTTGAAGGATCCTTTTTAACCCCTTCCCTTAAAATTCTACCTATGCAGGCCTTGCTTCTTTTTATTTTTTTTTGCACTTTATCATGAACTTTTAGAAATTGGCTTATTTTTTGAATTACATGGAACAAGCTTAATTTCTGATGAGTTTTGTTTGACTTCAAAAGTTTTTTCCTTAATTTAGCTTTAAAATGACTTTTTTTAAAAAAAACAAGCATTTACCTTTAAAATGACTTTTTATTGGCTTTGTAAGATTTTTTTTTTCTAATTAAGAAAAACTTTAGGGTTAAGTTTTACTTTGGGTTTTTAAAGATACTTTTTTGTCTTATTTTAATGACTGAATTTTGATGACTTTCTAAAACTTTTTTTTTTTTTTTTTTTTTTTACATTTTTTAATTGACTTTTGATACTTTGAAGTCTTTTTTCATGTTTAACCAACTGTAACAAATTTTTGTAGAATATTATTTCTTTACTTTTTTTTAAAACAAACAAACTATCAACCTTAAAAAAGGCTTTAGATATGCTTCTAGGTAATGAGATCATGTTCAGAGCTGAGAAGCCTGTACTGTAAACTGTGACTTAGTCATCTGGCAGCAGGAAATGCTAAAACTTTTTGATACATATAAACTAAGGATACAGGTGAATTACTAGTTATAGATAAATGTATACTTCTACTTATGCACTTTATCTTCCACTTCAGGTATTTTCCTCTGAAAACGTGCAGAAGCTGTAAAGCTCCAGTGTTGATCGAACATTCAAACCTTACAAGGAAACATCTCGCCCTCTCTCTGACACATAGACTGAGGGGACTTTGTCATGATATTATCAGAGCAGCTGTCCTCTCTCTGTCTCTGGTCTGGTTTCTGCTAAGCCCGGGGACACCGCTGACCCTAATGGGCTAAATGCAGCTCACAAGCCAGATTGCTAATTCATAAACAATGGACCGGATCACAGACGGCTCTGACTAGGGTAGGGTTACACACACACACACACACACACACACACACACACCCACACAGAGTTAATGTGGACTGATTACTAAACTGACATAGGAGCAGCCACAGGACACGAAAATGTCATTACACACCAATCTGGACCAGTGTATGAGTGTGTGAGTGTGAGTGTGTGTGTGTGTGTGTGTGTGTGTGTGTCTTATGGGAATCTGTTGCCAGTTTAAAATAAAACCCTGAAGCACTGATTTTCGGTCAGATTTCCCCTAAGGGCTCCTCCTTGCCAACACAACTCTGTTCTTAGTCTTCTTGATAGCCATAAGAGGAACCTAATTGATTGAAGAAATCTAATTGATTTATTTAGTTAAGTTTATGATGATAAATTAAATTAGGAACAAACCCAACAGCAAACAAACATCCTCTGTGTCTCTATTAAGCCCTTCCTGAGCTGTCAGCCTTAAAAAGCCACAGTTCACTCTCATTAGGACAGAACAATTTGTAGTTTTTATATAAAAACAGCAGTGTGAATAATTTATGAATACCATGAGTCATTCTTTAAATCTAGTTTTAATCTAAAAACCTTATCTAATTAAAGTCTAAACTTAATAAGTTGCCAAAAGCAAGTTTTTGTCAACACCCTAAAGACTTTGCCAAATGCCATGGCAACAGTTGTCCGAATCTTTCCTAATTGGACAGCTATGTAACTGCTGTCAATCAATATATCACGTAATGTACAGTAAACAGATAACATCTCTGGCAATATCATTATTATTAGAATACTATGGAATATGCGTGACATATCATAGGTCCACCTGCTGGCTTTTTCTGAGGTTTCTTTGGCTGATGAAGACTGTGAGATGCATCTAAAAGCTCCTTAAAGGCTAGCTAGTGCATGCTTTCTTCTGCACAGTGATATGGTTGGCGGGTGTAGCTCGGTAGAAAGAAAATAGTTCCTGAAACATACAATGCCTATACGTTAATACATGAATAATGACTTTTCTATATTATATGGACTGATGCAATACTGCCATTGGCCATTCCATCAATGGCAGGCTCAATAGAATACAATGGTATCCACTGACACAGCATCTGGCCATTAGAATACACTGTATTAAAGTGATGCTTCTTCTGATAATGTCAGGAGGAGACATGCTTTTCCAATTTTATGATGCAGCTCTTGTATGAAAATATAATCTGACCTGATTTATGTGCACCTGAGAGAGATTAAAGAGGGAAATAGAACCCAAAAATAAAAACACAGCGGTGAAAAAGTGAGAGAGTGAACCAGAGAGGACTGTCTGTCTTTGATTTGACAATCAGAGACAGAAGACAGACCTCTTTTCAGTGCCATCAGTTCCTGAACTGTGTCCATTAAGAAGAGCTGTGGCTGCGTTCAGCAGACAGCAGGATGCCGCCGCTGGCCAACTGTCACTCCCACCGAGTCGACTCGGACTCACAGAGGCTTCACAGCAGCCGACATGCTGCCTTCTAAGCTCACTGCAGAGCCTGAAGAGAACACACACTACCAGTCAATGAACACACACACACACACACACACACACACACACATAGACGCACACAACCCGACCCCTGTGGTTCTAGCCTGATATTAAGAATCTGATAAAGAAGCTCTGTATCTTCAAAGATCTATGAGGAGATGTGGGAGAGATAAAAGCTGTTTTATTTGGGGTTTGGACTCCAGCTACACACACAATTCATACCTCATAGTTTATAGTTTATTTTATATGTGTTATTATTATCATAGCTAGGGTTCAACAGCAATTTAGGATGCTAAAAGAATTGGAAAAACAGAATTTTCTCTGCAAAGCACCTCAGCAAATCTTTGTATAATCAACACAAAAACTGCAGATTTTCATGGCAGGAAACCTGTATAATGTATTTTGTGGAAATGCCTACCATTTTCTGTTGGTTCTTTGTGACAAATACATTTTATTCATTAAAGTTCTGCTCATCTCATTCAATTTCTTAATCCTTGAAACTGTACTGAGGGCCCTTTCTCAAAAATGTCAGGTCTTGCACACTGCTTGTAATAATTGTGCAAGTGCTGTACAAATAACAGGTTAAGCTGATTATATCAGTCATGCAGCAAGTACTTTTACATGCACACCTGGTAATAATCGGGTATGTGAAGTGGCCTAGTCATGTGCTGGCATGTGAACATCATATCCTGGTTTCAGAGGCTTATGTAAGGCCTCAACTGCAGCAGTCACAGTCATGCCTGCAACACCACACATGACAAGAAGCATGAATAACAGCATCACAGGGAGATGAATATCCAGCTTTCTCTATATTCCATGTGAAAAGCATATCCTGAATATGATCAAATTCAGGATACTGATTGTGTGAATGTAAACCTTTCCATCTATTCAGGAACACAATACTAGTAGTATTTGCAGAGTGTAAAATACGGTAATATGCAGCTAAGCGGCTGTGTAATGAGGTCCTTATGGCCTGTATCTCAACTGCAGTGCTGTAAGACCTGATGAGCACCTTATGTGACCCCTGTTGTTGTGCTGCTTATGGTAGCTCACTGAATGACTCCACAGTGAGTCATGATGATTACACCATGATGACAAACTTTGTATTTCATCAGTTCATCAGAAGCACTGACTTTTGTTTCCAAACATGTAGAACTTTTCCAGCACTGGACAATAAATTAGCTGCCTGGCACACACATACACACAGTCTGTTATAAATAGGTCTGCATCTTTACACAGTGGGATGCTCAGCTGTTCTGGCACACACACACACACACACACACACACACACACACACACACACACACACACACACACATACCTGGACTCAGTGGCTTTTCAACTTTGTCCTTTAACCCTTTACTGGAAGTTCTCTCTGTAGAACTTGATAAGGATTAACAGCTGAAGCAGAACAAACACACACGGAACATGGTTTCCTAGTTATATTTAAAGGACTAGTAAGTCATTTTTATGCTAATAACAGTACGCACAGTCAAGATTCTGATTAAAAACACACAAACAGTAGTATTAAACTCTTGCTTAGAACTGCACACCAGGCAGAAACTCCCAGAACCCCATCGACAAACAAAAATGTTTTAAGGTGAACAGAAGCATCTCTTTTGCTGCTATTCACAAGACCACACCTTATACGCACTCATGGTGTGCGTATCTGTGTTTGGTTCATTGCATTGCACCCTCAAGGCTTTCCAAAATTTTCATGATGACACCTCTGGAAATCAACAACAGCAATAACAAAACAGACAGGACTGCCTCTGATTGGTCAGAAGACAGAGGGGATGATGGGTACTTACAAACTGCCTCGTCTGGGAAGGCTCAGCTCCTTCTGAAAGAGAGAGAGAAAGACGGAGATTTGTTAATAATTACAATACATCACTTTTCAGCTAACCCATTAAAAATATCATCATCAGTCACACAGTGATGTAATTTTATCAACAACATACTGCGCAGCACATTTGTCGTGAGTACAGCTGTTTGACCAACAGGTGTCACTGTGACATTACTTCACAAAGCAGCTTCAACATTAGAACTCATGTTTTTTTTTCCATCACTGAAGTGTTCAAAGCCTGTTATTGTACTTAAAAGCTACAACAATAACACAAACCCTGTTTTCTCTTCACATATCCTCTCATCTCTTACTATGAGCCAGCTAAGTAGGAATCCCAACTCAACATCTGGAACTCAAACACTACATTAAAAAAAAAACAGAAAACCTCATAGCCGCTAACAGAGGCGTAAAAATTCTGCTTGAAGTTCTTCACTTTGAATTTGAGCAAACGGTATATTCCATAAGTCGATGTGTCTGTCCATTTCTACAAAGCAGTATCATTTGTTTCACCTCAGCTGCACTTTCTGCAAGCAACCACAAGAGGGCAGAGGAGTATCATCATAGACATCAAGCACTTAACAGCAATGACAACTCTGCTGCTTGATTTCTTAACAGTCAATGTGCATGACAAACAACCAGCTACTTTGAATCTGAATGTTTGAACAAGGTCCTATTGTCAAAAGTTTTTACTTTAGCTGGTAGTATTTTCGTGTTGTAAAATGTATGAATTTTGGAAAGTCTAAAGACATGGAACACAGAACTCATATGTACACAACCTGCAACCTGACAGCACCTTCAAACTTTCTGAGAAAACAGACCACCGACATAGAGACCTCCTGGAGAGCACCATCTGGCCAGAAGCACCAATCAGTTTTTGTGCATGTGTAGGTGTGTGTGGTTGAGGTACATGAATGCTAGGTTGCCAGGTTCCCAAAGTAGGTCAACAGCTGGTTTCACTTTGAAAAACATCATTAACACCTTCATCAGCATCAATCAGTGTTAACAATACAGCAATACCTCATTCAGACTTAACAGGTAACACACACACAAACACACACACAAATTTAAACCCCTTTTTTCCTATATTAATTCATTTCATTTTTAAATGTCAAGCTTGCAAAGAGTAACTGATTCCATTATTTATCCCATTATTTTCTCAATTAATGATAAGCTGAAGACAGAAAATGGTAGCCAAGATCAAAGTGATTATTAAAAAGTATATTAAAAAAATAAATAAAATGAATGAACTAATTGTCAAAAATGTTGCTGATTAATCCTCTGTTGACTGATTTATCAACTAATTGCTGTAGCTATGAAACTGATTGAGCTGAAGTCTGCTGCACTGATGCATACAAGTGCAATTTTACCGAATGTAAAAATGACTTTCCTGATCAGCTATTAGTTTGCACATCAATGAGAACAAATAACTTCTGGGTAACAATAAGAAGTCACACCTTGTTCATTTCTAATCATTACTGAGTCTTATATTTATGTTTCACTGGTGTTTAAAACAATATGCTGCTCTCTGATTAATTAGAGGACCTCACAGTGCTCACTGAGCACGTGCACGACACTCAGCAGAGAGAGAGATGGACCTTTTGGCTTTGTTTCTGACCTGTTTTTATCACTCTATCACACTTTCTGTCTGTCACACACACTCTAAAACACGCACACTCTGTATTCCTGCGTGGGACGGCTGTGTCATTGGATTCTCCTCGATCACCTCACATCTCTGTGTGCAGATAAGCTAATGGACATAATGGAGTTTAGTTGGAGCACAGTGAGTGGGTGAGTGGCTGTATGGCAGAGGTCTGCAGTGTGTGTGTGTGTTTGCTATGATAACATCAATCAAAATGTTGCTAGTTTTCATTTGGCCTCCCTAAAACAGAACAGAACAGAACAGAACCAGTGAGATGATGTGTGTGTGTGTGTGTCTGTGTGTGCATGAGTGTGTTCCTGTCAGTCAGACTGGACCCAGTGATTCTATTAGTCCTGAGAACAGA
This sequence comes from Epinephelus lanceolatus, assembly GCF_041903045.1. Classification (NCBI taxonomy): domain Eukaryota; kingdom Metazoa; phylum Chordata; class Actinopteri; order Perciformes; family Serranidae; genus Epinephelus; species Epinephelus lanceolatus. The sequence goes on from NC_135739.1 coordinate 39,781,464, forward strand.
TGTTGTGCAGACCCAGAGGGACGGGAAATGGCTCCAACTGCACAGGAGGAGGAGGAGGCGACCTTTTATAATCCCCTCTGCTGTTCCCCTTCTGAGTGCTGAGTTTACACTGCAGGTCTTAACGCCTTGTTACAGTAGAGCAGTGACAGTCCACCTGTTTATCCACTCTAAAAAAAATGTCACGTCTGATGACACTCAAAACAATGAGCCAACTTTAAATGTGACCTGAGCCTTTTATCAGAGACAAAACACAAACAAGACAGAGATAATAACAGAAGATGAGGGGGAAACACATTATGATTATTGACTTAAATGTCATGATTTACCAGATGAGTTCCGCTTCACTGATTTCACACATAAAGGTCAGTGTACCAGACATGTGGAGTAACTACTCAGACTGTGAGAGACAGAGTAGATGTCTTTTGAAAATATTTAACGATGTAGTTGTGTATTTTTGTGGTAAACCCATATAAGTAACAAATCAATACTCTCAACAGTGTATTTCTACAGGTCTTAAGACTGAAATCTAGAACAATAAAGGCACAGGTGTTGGGCGAAATTTAATTAAAAAGAAAGAATAACAATAAAAAAGTTAAATATGTTCTAACTAAAAAAAACTGACAGAGGGCTACAAGCAAACATAAAAAATACTGTTAGTTCAACAGGCTCTTTAGACTCTTACCCACCCTCTTCTTCATCACTCTCACCAACCTCTTAACCTCTCTCTCATTACCCATCTCCCCCCTCTCTCCCCCCTGCCTCACCTCCTCAGTTCTCCTCTCCAGTCTGGCTGTTAAACACACAGACACACACACAAAGAAAATGAACGAGATGGGGGAGAGAAAATGAGTGCCGGTGTGTTTAAGTACTTCATGCTTGTATTATGCATCCTCCCACACAGAGCTCTGTAATGTGAAATGATGCTCGTCTGAAACTCTCATCTGACAGTTTATTGCATTATACTGTGTGTTTTTGTGTGTGTGTGTGTGTTGCAGCTGAGCCCTGAGGGAGGATGTTCAACCCGAAGCCACCCTGCAAAAAATAGCCCAAGAGGGAAAATAAGCTAATGCCCGATATCAAAACACACACAGTATACTGTACACACACACACACACACACACACACACACACACACACATGCTGCTTGTATTAAACAAGCCAAACAGGCACAAAGAGAGCTGTGATGAAATTATCCCCAGTGATGGTGAGGATAAGAGGAGCAGAACACAAAGCCTGAAGCAATCTACCCGATGGAATACAGGCTTAGATAATATGCTTTATGGCTGACAGAGAGGGAGACAGAGGGGTTGGGAGGGTAATGTGATTAGAGAGATGGAGTGAGAGAGGAGAGGGTGAGTGGAGGTAAAGAGATGTAGGCTAAAAGGTAACAGCTACTAAACATGTAAAGATGTGAAGTCAGAGCCTGGACTGCTAATGGAGAGTGTACTGGTCAAAGACAAAGTCTTGATTTTATGACTCCTACATATGTCTGGCTCTGCCCACACAAAGTAACATGATTTGTCAAACCTCATGTGAACAACAAACATAGTTTCCCGACCAACAGTACATATCCTCCTATTCCTCCTCGAGAAAGGCCATTTCTTGGTTATGTACACGTTACCACGTTTCTAAGGTGCTTTTTAGAAGAGAGAACATGCAGGACGAGAACTCAGACAGTTTCTAGGGATGAGCAAGTGCACCACTGACTGTATCTGCATCTATTTAACCAATTAAATGATCTGTATCCATATCTGTGCTCAGAATGGGCAGGATTTAAACCATAAGTAGGTGCAACTTAACCCAGAAATGGATGGTACCTAACCATGGATGTATAAACAGACCTGGTTACAGTGTTGGAGGCAGGCTCCTGTTAATTTTTATGAAAGTCGTTCAGTGGCCCATGAAGCCCAAAAGGTTCTATTTCTGCAGTATGAAATTACAATCGGCACAGCTTCCGCACCATTGGCCCATAGGGCCCTATGGGCCAATGGTGCATAGGGCAAGCGCACTAGAAACTTCTGCCAGCCAAGTGGGCTACTTCTGATTTAGCGCTCTACTAACTTGAATAGGGACAATATGATTTAATCTTGCGTCTTTTCTAGACTTTCCCAATGTTATCGGTCCAAATGGTTTAAATTCTGATTGTGAAACAAGTCATTTCTTAGGGGTTGTGATACTTAAAAAATGTATCCACTGATTTCCAGACATCTCTTTCCCAATGTAAGTCTATGGGAGAAAGTGTTTTTGGACCTAATGGACTCAGGAGTTGTAATTCCACTGCTTGGCCAATACAAAAATTGCCTTCAAAGCCCAGTGCACTTCCTGGGAGCCTGGAACTGTCCAGAAGTTTTTATTTTAAGTCTGAAATTAATACAGGTTGATTGGAAGTTGTAATATTTATTATTTATTAGAAAATGGTTTACAGAACATTGTCAGAGGTGAACCTCAGATTATTTTTGATCACAAGCGTAAGAGACCGCACACAGCAGCCCAAATGAAGATGTTCCTACATCAGTACGGCTACAGTACCATGTACGGCTATCAACAGATTTTATTTAGATGATACTCCTAAAAAGTACATTATCTGTAGAAGATACTAATTTCATCCAAGTATTTGGCCTAACCTTAACGGTATCCACTAAAACTGAAGCTAATAGACTCATTAAGTTGGTTTCCAACACTGAACCTTTAACATGACTTGAAAGCAAAGATGAGGAGGCATCGCCTTGATAACACTTTTCCAGTTCAAATAGATTAGCAAAGATTCCAGAAATAAGTCAGTGGTAGGGGATATATATGGAGACTATCCTTGAGTTAAGTTTGTTTTTGACATTCTATAGCTTTATAAGAGAGATGGGCAGCTGTAAAGAGATGCCATGAAATGAGGGTTGAGTATTAGAGATGGGGGATGATAGCAACAAAGGTCCCTGGTTAAACTTGAACTGAGGGTGGCCAGCACTCGAAACCTCTCAGCTACCAGGGTGCAAATTTTTATAGTAAGCAGGTTAGCTCATGTAAAGTCACTAACGGACTGACTAACCACCCTGAACAGCCGCTGTGGTTCCAGGCAGCGATGGCTCTCAAGCCTTAACACCGTATCCAAAGTAACCCCCACAAATCTGTGACTGACAGCAGGACAAATGAAGCCAGAGAAAGTAACAAAATCAGACACGCCGATCACGCACACTTAAGTCCAAACTGATGGATGTGTGTGCGGCTGTCAGCAGGTGTCAGGAGGGAACACACAGCAGACAGCGGAGGTGACAAATAACTAAACAACACATTCAGTCAGGTAGCACTGTGCCTACCAAATATGTCCCTGCATGACCCCAAAATCTTGCTTTGCCAATCTAGAACCGCTCTGCAGTGTTTGTTTTAAGGCCTAACTTTATCTGCGGAGATAAAACACACTTACTTGCAGTACTTTCGAACCCAGTGATCCCGTTGTACTGATTCATATTCATGGAACAAAGACAATCAATACACTAAATTGGGTCTCAGCCTATACAAATAAGTCTATTCTCCCTGTGTTCTTTGCAGAGTATAGCCAATATTTTCTCTGAGGTCTCTGACAGAAACTTTATTCTCAGGTTGCTCAGATTTAATTGAACTTTGACTTGCTTAAAGGCAGGTAACAATACAGTTAATGTTTCATTGGCCTGCAGCAGTGAGTGGGTTGATTCAGCTGAAACATTAGCTCAAAATAGGCTGATGAAAGGCAAAGTTGGCTGAGGGGTTTGATTTCTGTCAGCCACAAACAAGTATGATTTCATATTAAATTAAAAAAATTTTGTTAAAAACATCTTCAAATCAAACTAGGGGTGAGATTATGGCAGTAGTTTGAAGACGACACAAACACATTCAGCAGCATTTATCCAAGAAACGGGCCTTTAGGACTCAACAGCATTATGAGAATAGATTCTCTCCCGTGTGTGTATAACAGTGTGCGTGTGTTTGTGTGTAAATGCCTGTTTCTAACCAATCTATATGTTCAGTACATGTGTTTCTGTGTGTGTGTGGGTGTATTTAGCTGTTCCACCCCGGGGCCCGATCATAATAACATGTTTTAGTTGAGCTAAAAACACGCAATTAACAGGAGGATGCTGGGGAGCCGAGCTCCACCGGAGACAATTAGAGCTGCAGCAGCAGCCGGCAGCCATAATTCATTATCAACACTGTGAATATTGATGAGGAAACAGTGACAACAAAGAGACTCCGAGATGACACACGCAGCGCATCGACACAAGAGGCAGGGCAGAAAAACACTGATGTTTAGTGTGTAAATTGTCCAAAGAGAACAAAGTGTTTCGTTGTTAGGAGAAAATTCTGCTTTATCACAACTTTGGCCTTATTTTCAGATTTACAGCAATTATAAAAGCGACATTTCAAGCCGAAATCATTTCAATGACATTGCTGCAATTAGTAGATTTGCTTGTGGAGGCCATATTACCAATTGCAAACCATCTTGACAGGGCTGACCTTTGAGGGAATGGCGAGACATAGAATCCAAAATGAAGCAAGCTATCACATTAGCTGGGTTGTGTCATCCAGTTTTATATAACCAACCCTGTCAGGGTATAAACTAATCCTTAAGAGAGATGTGCTGAGGTCTGCAGTCAGCTGTGACTCAGGGGTTAATTGTACAAATGCATTGTCCTGCTGGCAACTGGCAAAGTACTTTGACTGTTTGATGCCAGCATGATGCTGACTAGATAGGATATCAGCAGTTAGCCTGCCAGTCGTGTTGCTTGACAACATGTCCTACAAGTAGTTACTACACCACCATCTGAATTCAATGTTTCAGTCCAAGTTCAGTAAACTAGATTACCATGCTACTGTGCAGTTTATTCATTACAGCACTGCTTAAAGGGTCTCTACAGTATAAGTGTAGTGCAAAGTGGCAGTGATGGGCTAGCTAGTTGGACAAACACTCTATAACATGCATGCAAGACCAGACCAGTTTACCACAACTAAGAGCAGAGGAGCTCAGCTTACAACACACAGAAGGAGCATGACTTCATTCTCTGCTCAGGACGCCATTACTCCATTATATATTTACATAGTAAACTGTGGTTTGCTACTATATTAATGCTCTGAATGTCACATATAGAACCTTTAGAGCATAAGTCAATCAACAGATACTTAATGAATTAATAATTATTTCAGAAGTTTATGAAGTAAAGCTCTCGATGAGCCATTTTAATTGTGTTCAGCTTTAATAATGTGCTTTTGTTAAAAAGCAATGACCAGATAATGAAAAAAATAAGCAGTTGTAGACATACTGTACAACACATTGAGATAATGCAGGTCTGAGAGCTTCATCCAGAGAGAGGACACAACCAAGATATTCTTCTAAGCCATCACTGTGGTAAGAATTCTGACACACAAACTCACACACTGCTACCCCCCTTGATCACTTCACAGTAGCCTAATGCCAGGTTGTATAATCAAAGCAGATCAGCTCCTGATGATAAACTGTCCGTGTTGGCCTAAAGTCTTGGAATGAATCTCAGCAGTGACTCAAAAGGAACAGACGGGGATGTTAACTGAAACACTGCCATATGTGGGATTTTGTTTCAGTCATCCTGATTTTTTTTTTTTTTTTTTTTTTTAAATTATTATAAAGTCTGGATTGATTAGAGAGTTGAGACTGACTTTGTGCTTACACAGTTGAAGGAATCTGCATTAATTACTGTAAGACGTATTAACCTCTCAGTGGGTTGGTACAGAATGGAGCAGCAGCTAAATAACCCTGTTAATCTGGATCAGTGTAACTACCAGTGATAAAGTGGTGAAACAACCGAGAAGTTTAGAAATTTGTCACGATTGTGAATGATCATTTGAAAGTTGATTTGTTGTTGAATCAGCTGACTGACTACAGTTAATCTCTATATATCTTGTACTAAACTAAACAGGGACAAACAAAGCCCTGTCCTCGACATCAGCAGTAAGATGATGGACAACAGCTGTAATGTTGGAGATTCATGGGAGAGAACCAGAAAATGAAGAAATAGGGCTGGTGTGAAATAGAGCCATTAACAGCAACATAAAGCTGCTCTAAGTGAATGACCTAATTGTCTGGTGGCGTTCTGAGAAGACGAGCAGCGTCCTAATGAAAGCTCTGCTGCTGCTTAACAGCCGCTGGGAGAGACTCTCCACCACAGAGAGAGGCCCACTGGGACCAGTAAGGCTCTAATAGAGGGGTGTCTGTCATTTACAGTGTGTGTGTTGTGTGTGTGTGTGTGTGTGTGTGTGTGTAGGGTAAGGGGCACAAGGGTGAGTGTGTTTGTGTCCCCGAATAACACACTTTACTATTGAAGAGCATTATAATTCACCTGGGCCACACACTGACACATTAACACAACTAATCTCCATTACTTTGTGTGTGTGTGTGTGTGTGTGTGTGTGTGTGTGTGAGTGTGTGTCACTAGGGGGATGACATCCATTTGGGTTGGCTTTTAATCTTCCAAATGAGCATACATAACTCTTCCTACACTAATGCCACTAACAGCCAATTATTGTGTGTGCTCACTCAGTAAGACTGTGTGTGTTTGTGTGGTAACGTGTGTGAAGGAAGACAACAGTCATTACAGAATTGCTAGATTGTGCATTTGTGTGTGCTTTCAATCATTAACATGACTGACTGAAGTAAGAGTGGGACTGTGCAGCTGTGACCTGTCAACCATCAACATTAAACCCATTAGGTGACACAACTTAAGGATGAAGAACAGAATTAAAGTCAGATGACCGTGTTTCAATCAGTACTAAAATCTTGGCTGATGGTGGTTGAGAGCTAAGCTCACTGGGTATAAGAGTCGTCTTGTGTCTAATAAGTTGGAATATCATTTTATTTTTAAGAGACAAGATGAGCTGACATTCAAACTACTGTTTATTTCAATATTTGGGACATTTCGATAAAAACTACAACTACATATATGTGTCACCAACTTTTTTTTTCCATGACTAAGCTGAGACAATGACTAGACAGTACATATGTCATTAAACACATTTTTACAATGAAAATTGCGTGGGCACGTAAAAAATGATGAACGAGATGCTGTCTCGGATACGGAGCTTATCATTTTGAGTATTCAGTGTTTCCCATAGCATTAGAACCTGTTTGTGATGGTTTTGGGGGGCAGCAATAGCTGAACTCTTTGCCTGAACAGCACGAGCTAACACAGCACAACGTGATCTCATCACTGTATGTCATAATGGCCACTTGGGCAGAAGCCCCGCAGCAGCCGTAAACATCCCGGCTGTTAATTTCACACCGACAGCAAAACGGCTCGACTGTAGTTGAACCTGTAAATAACTGTTAGGGTACATTTGCTGTGTGAAGCTAACAGTTAGCCCTGTGAGTGTGTGTCAGTCACAGATCTCCGTATGATTAGATCAGTTCGCTGTACACAGCTCTACAGTGAAATAAAATTGTTTAAAATAGTCAAATTTGCAGTAAAGCTGCAGTGATTGGACAAAATTGCAAGGTTGTGCAGAAAGCACAGGTATTGGCTGAATTTGTGTAATTGAGATTGCAACATCGTGAAATCCTGGAGAGACTGACTGTGACTATATCAAAATGCAATGTTGTTGACAAACAAAGACAAGACTTGAATGTAGTTTTAAGAAAATGAATGAAATAAAGTTTAAGATAACAGAATTATTGGTTTTGGCTCGACTGGATTGACTTAAGTGTTCAATGTAATCTGGTGACTAAGAAAGACTCAATTGTTAACAGTTTTCACTGACTAAACCTACATCAAAAAAGTTATGTTTCTTTTGCTTTGTCTAAGACTAAATGTGACAAAAACATTTCAAACAGGAGACTTAGACTAAATCAAAAACAAAACAAAAAAAAAATCTGACAAAATGAACACTAAATTAGACCAAAGAGACCGAAATATTAATGCCTCTCTTAGTGCACACTGGCTGGATGTCCTAAATGAACCTTAATGAGTCTATCAAAACCAAATGTGACTTTATCCCAATGCTTTATTTCTTTCATTTGTGATTTATCAGAAATGGAAACTACCCACCTCTTTTGGCACGGTAATATGTATTTGAGATTGAAAAATCAAATAAAGCATACATCGGCTGGTTTTCCTAGTAGAGAATATAGCAGCTGACAATTTCAGTAATCCTAAAATATCAATTACATGATATTGTGACTGCTGTTTGAAATTTTTAAGACTTAGGTTGGGTTGGCAATGGGATGAGTCTTAGTGATTAAAAACAGATTAATCAATAATTAAAAATAATTAGCTGCACTTCTTTTTTTTCATAGTAGTAGTTTTATTGCAATTGTCTTCTAATCTATATATCTCTCTCTTTTTTGCAGTATTTATTTTTATATATTTATTTCTATTTTCTCTTACTATGATTATCGTTTATTGCACTAATAACCCCCAAAAATATCTTGTATGTGAATAGCTACTAAGCAATAAACTGGATTCTGACTCTGATGAATATGTTACAGTATTTACAAAAAAATCCCTAGTGGTCAAAAATGGTTCAGAGCAGCTCTAACCTCCTACATCCATCTCTACATGTGTTGTTTCTCTACAGCTGCACTATTCACTCTTGAGATCACTTCACACACACTTCCTGTCACACTGCAGGACATCCACACATGCAGCTGTGGGGTCTGTCGAAATGGACAAATGGATATCTAGAAGTGTACAATTATCCAGGCAGCGTGTTGGTGCTCGTCCCCTCCACAGTAGAGACAACCTGCTAATTAGTTTCAGCTATGAAGAGCATCACCCACACACACCCGCACACAAACACACACAGCTGAAAGGAACTAATCTGGCCTCATCAGCTTGTCTATCATGAGTTCCAGTAGGCCGACACTTCCTCCAGCGACATGCTAAAGCCGCTATCAGCACTGGCAGAGAAAACAAGCTAATCCTAATTGGAATTTACACATTCAAATGAAATCTGCAACGCCTCACTGGAAGGGTTTTATCTGCAGATAATACAGAGAGGGAGTGGCAGGGTGGAGGGTGTGTGTGTGTGTGTGTGTGTGTGTGTGTGTGTGTGTGTGACAGATTGGCAGGTGGATTTGAAACAAGCTTCCGTACAATAATTAAAACAAAGAGCAGCCTGGTGTCTGTTTCAACATGCTGAGCTGAACTGATCCGCACTGGGAGTGTGTATTCAGCATCCGGACCGGTGTGTGTGTGTTTGAATGTATGTGTGTGTGTGTGTGTGTGTGTGTGTGTGTGTGTGTGGGTGTGAGAGAGAGAGAGAGAGAGAGAGAGAGAGAGAGAGAGAGAGAGAGAGAGAGAGAGAGAGATCCTCCATCAGTGGAGTTCAACCTTTACGACAACCCTCCAGTCTAATACCTTTCAGCAGCAAGTCAGTCCTTGAAGCTGTATTTACTGAGACATGTGACCCCTGTTAGTAAATAGGAGGAAATCTGCCCCCTGTTGAGTGATTATTACAAATAAAGTGGAAACTGTGAGCACATAGTTAACTAAACATACAGTAGTTAGGGTTTTAATATCATATTTGCCATCAAACTAATTGCTGGAATCAGGGTTTACCTGGCTGGTCCCAGATATCACTCTGTGGTAATTTGATTTAACACATTCATTTAAGAGAATGCAAAATATAAGCATAAAACTGAAATAATGAAGGTCTTAAAACTAAATTTTGACACAGGGGCCATCTTAAAAAGTGGGCCTCATGATCACATTATAAAACAGAAGGCATTATGAGGACCTTCTGGGGGCCCCTGGAGGTCCGGGCCCTAGGGCAGTAACCTAATTTACCCAGTTAATAATCAAGTCTTGATGTGCTCACACTATTTTCTAATACAATGGGCAACTATATTAGGCTTGGACGATATGAAGAGATTATCATTCAACACAATAGCTGTTGGCCACGATAATGGCACCCATGTGTCCACAATAACATAAAGATATTTAACTATGTGACTCCTGCTTTGAGTTTTGCGCTACACTCAGTCTCTTTTGTCCTTGTTGTGACATATCAAAAGGAAGTAACAATATGCTAGTATATGTCTGTACATAATAACCCATGTAGCCCTAACTCGAGCAGGAAAGATGTCAGCTTTCACGTAGATGTGCCTATCTGGCAATTTATTTGGTTTTAAACTGAACAAGAAAGGATAACCAGAGAATGTGAACTACGTGATTTGTAAGTTGTGGACTAACAAGTTGGGACTTGAGATAGAAACTACACTAATATTCACTGCCATCTTAAAACTCACCATCTAAAAGAATACCCGAGTCTGCCACCAAATCGATCCACAAAGAGCAGCTAAACCAAAACTCCCTCCACGGTGTGTAATCAACCCTCAATTATTGGAGCTTTTGTAAAGGCAAAAAAATATAATCATGACAGTCGACTGTGGCGAAACCGTAAAGGGCAGTTAAAGATCCAGTGGGCAGGGTTTCTTAAGCATCTAGTGGTGAGACAGCAGATTGCAACCAAATGAAACTCTCCCGTGTGCCAAGCATGTAGAAGAACTACTGTGGCTGACACAAAAATGCAACTGGCCCTGTCTAGAGCCAGAGTTTGGTTGGTCCGTTCTAGGTTACTGTAGAAACAACATGGTGGACTCCATGGAAGAGGACCCTCTCAATATAAAAATGTAAATACTGTATAAATGCCACATTCCAAGGTAATGAAAAAAGCAAGGATTCGTTTCAGTTTATTATACACTAATGAAAATATAGTTATGAATATTATGCTGCAATTCTGCCCATATATTCTCCTACATCCTACATACTGGACCTTTCAACTTATTATTTAATGAAAATAACCCCACCAGTTGACTGAGCTGATTTATCGATGTGCTTTATGGTGAATATGGACTGGTGTGATGGTTGGAGTGTGAGGTGCTGTCCCATTCCTGCTGTAGCAAACTGCTATATGCCGTAGAGGCAGCTGAAGTGTGGCGCTGCCCGTTTTAGGGAGAAGCAGCCACACAGCTGTCTTGTTGAGGGTGAAATGTGTGGACAGTTAAATTATTCCACAATCAGAAACCATGGATTACCAGAACCATCCAGAAACATGGACAATTATAAAGCAGCAGCCAACAATGTAAGAGGATGCAAAAAAGGACTAAATTAAAAGGAGCTGATGGGATGACATTCCATTGGAGTTGTACCTTGTATAATCTCTCTTTAGTTACTTTTTGGACAATGATTGCGTGTTTCGTTGTTTTTCTTAAAGCAATATGGTCAGGAGAGGAATTTTAATATCGCCAAACCCCAGACTGTATCAGAGATTTTTAAGTTCAGAGATTCTAAATTTGTAATGCTGCCAGACTTCTGTATCAACATCATTGTATCAGCAAAGTTGTTGGTAAGTAAAATTTTAGAAACACTATAGGCGCCAAAAGTACAAAAATAAACCCCAGCTTGTACAAGAATGAAATAAATAATAATGTGAGCAGGTGTAAAACACCATATCTATTGTGGATTTAATAAATATTCAAATGAGACCACTTAAAAAGGTGAGTGTCTTCGCCTGCAGGCAGTGTGTGTCCAGCAAAGTCTGCAAAGCACTGAACTGTGGCCCGGCGTTAACGCTGACTCGGTCTAATGGCCTGATGGGAATTGTTCCTGAGTGACAGAGGTGGGATTTCACCTCCCTCTCCTCCCCCACAGCAAACACAGTCTGAGATCTGATGCACTTCAGCAGCTTGTTTGAAAGAACAGAACAAACACAATCACATGCACACAGGCTGCAGCTTCATACGAATGTGAAAAGTGGTTTTGAAAAAGAAGTGAAGATGCCTCACTGTGATGCATGACCCAGATTTCAGCAGTGCTCTCTGACGCAGACCTCTCTCTGCTCTTATGAATTCATAAAGGCGGCAGGCTGTGTGTTATATGTTACAGAAACAAAGTGATCTGTATGTATGGAAAGAAATGAAGTCATTTTTATTCCTTTGTGTCTCTCTCTTTTCAACCCTTCGGTCTGCCCTCCTTCACTCCTGCAGTTTCACTTCATTATCAGGAAACCAGATGAGTTTGCTCCACCGCTCCGCCTGTCATCCCTTCTTCATTCAGCCAAAAACTGCTTCAATTTGCACCTTTTTGCTGCAAAGCCCCTCTTGTCTGTCTATCTATCAGTTTACTGTACACCCTCCCCCAGTGCTGGATCTAACAAAGACAAGCTGTAACACTCCTGCTGAGAGAATTCACACCAACAGTAACCCAAATTTGAAAAACAGCAGACTTACTATGAGTTGCAACTAATGCTATTTGTTCTTTGGTTCTGAAGATCATATATATTTTTACAGTCTCAGTTTCAACAGAGCAACACATCTGACTCTTTGTTGGCTGCTCTAAAACATCCAGTGGCTGAATCAGTTAGAATAAAGGAACCGACTGTATAAATCTCAACACACCAGCTCAAACACAGGTGGGCATTTTGTTCAGTTGTGTCTTGGTGGCCACTGAGCAGTTAGGGGTTAACAGCCTTGTTCCAGGGTGGAAAAATGTATTGGTAATTCACTTTGCCTGATCACATTTCTGCTGGCTGCTTCTGACATCTGAACCTTTACATTTTTAGCAGCTTGAGCAAACTTTTCACTGCCAACCCAACTTGTACTTTGCAAATAAAAATATATGTTCTGATTTTCATAAAAATAACAGCAGAGTGAAGAAGAGGGAGACGAAGAGAGAATAAAAACTGGATGATGAAACACTGAAGCAAGAGAGGAGGGGGAAAAAGATGAAAACTTTGTGTAATGGGATTAATCGCACTGGAGGAAAACGAGAGTGAACAGAGTGAGGAAAAGGAGAAGGGACATTAATAATTAGAGGTGAGATGAGAGTGAAAAAGACAGGAGTTTGATAGACAGTAAAAGAGAGAGGTGATTCCCTGGAGAGAGAGCGAGGAAGAGGAAGAGTGACATGTGATCCGGCTGAAAGAGAGTGCTGTTTCACTGCCTCACCCTCCTCTCCTCCCCCCTGCTGGGCTCACAGACAACCCATCTCACGGCTCATCTTCGTTGTTAAGGCTGATCTACTTACAGTGGGTGAGGGTTCGGCGATGGACGGGTACCCGTGAAAACTACAGATGAGGAGGGGGATACACAGGAATCACAAGTATCTGGGTTGAAGTGGGAGCAAACATCCCTCCACAATCGAGAGCAGTCGGCCACTAAGGTCTTCAACGATTATCATCATCGGTTTCACAAACTGCTCTGATTTTAGTTCTCATTTAAATTCAGGGCAGCTCACTCACATATGGGAGTAAAAATCCAATTAACGCTTCTCTGGTTGCTCCAGAGCAACTGTAATCTGGCTGCCTGATGGACATTTGATTTCTGTCTTAACTCCTTGAAATGATCGTTAACCCTACTGTACCGTACTGATGTGCAGAGAAAACAATCTTTGCAAGAAAACCTAAATAGCCACAAAATTTAGGACCAAAATCAATTAATTTAAAGTCATCTGCAGCAATCAGTGAATTTCCTTACATAGACAAAGTAAATCTATGCTAATCTTTGGTGCAGAGCTTAACTTTGGCAAAATAGTGCTGTTCACTAATGCCACATTTCCACTGCATTGTACGGTGCAGCTCTGCTCAACTCAACTCTCTCTGTTTAGGTTTTAACAAAAGTTTAGGACAGTACTGCTAACTGGGACTTTTTTTGGTACCATCTTAGGTCTTGTTTCCACTAAGCAGCCCAGTTCAGTTCAGTCCATGTTCAATTTAGTTCAGTTCGTTACGCATTAGAACAGTTATTTTTGTGTTTAATTTGTCAAAAGTTGTGGATGCTATGAACAGAACCATTCCATTTTGTTTTTCGTTCTTTCTTCCCCCCGCTGTTGAAGTATCTAGCACACTGCTCCTAAATTTTAAAGGTGAAGCTAGACACACTGCAATCTGTTGATTGGTCAAGAGAGAGAATCGTCACTCTTGCTCTACAAGGACTGGCTGCATAAACCTGTTATTTTAAGTATCCTATTTATTGGCACAGAGAAACACTCTAGGATGGTCAGCGAGGTGCAGATACTTCTCTGCATCAGTGGTGAAAAGGAAACATGGCAAGAGCTGGATTAAGCAATGACAGGTCTAATTCTATCCGGTAACAACCCCACCTACATTTAAGCAGACTGTAAAACCATGCTGCACAACTGAAGTGCAGACGTTCCTCTGTTTGTCGTGTTAAAGATGTTGAAGATGTTGACGATGATGTCATGGCAGTTTCACATGGCTTCGCTATAGCGATCAGCTGACAATCCCGCCTATGCTGAAGGGGTACTGTTTATAGTGGACAACCAAATAGTCCAGCCCTAGTGGAAATGAGGCATAACAGCAAGCTGCCTTGACGGTGTTGACGTCTGAGGGAACAGAGAACCATAGAGTCAAAACACATCTGACATATTACGGTGCTGAGCTGGAAGTTTACAGTGGGTTTGTCAGAGCTGAACCAGACACTAAGTGTGGAGTAAAACCTAAACTATGAACTCAAAAAGGGCCAAAAGGCTCTGACTTTACATTACACATTACATGTAGACATTTGATTCATTGTTAATGGAGGAAATATTGATTAGTGAACCTTTAACTGTTTTGTGATGAAACAGCACATAACAAAGACAGCCACGCACCAATTTGTCAAGGAATGTCCAGCTGCAACCAACTGTATACGGAAGATAGTAAATGAAAAGAGCACCAAAGCAACCAGTGTAAAGACTCAGTCTGGAGTCTTGTATTGTAAATGCATTGTGAATCAAAAGAGCAAATAGGTTTTCTGTTGCTCTCTATGTGAAATAAATAAATAACTGCTATCAAACAAACAGACTGCACGGTGCTGTGTTTGTTATTGTTGAGTATAAAGGGCGAGAAAAGAGATTGTCCGGAGGACAGAGAACTGAGGTGTGTGTGTGTGTGTGTGTGTGTGTGTGTGTGTGTGTGTGTGTGTATGTGAGGAGGACAGGGTGACGTCTAGACATTCAATTTCACACTCTTTGAAGTTTGCTGCCCGCTGGCCAAATGCAGCCGTGTGGATGAACTCAACATGAAGAGACAACATGAGGGAAGAATGAGGAGGAGGAGGAGGAGGAGGAGGAGGAGGAGGAGGAGGAGGAGGAGGAGGAGGAGGGACATTGCATTTTCCCTTTTTCCTCCATTTCTTCTTTTATTTCATGAGCAAAAGAGTTCATTTCCCCTGTGACATCACTAAAGTTGGTATAACAGCAGGGGGTCCAGATCGATGTTTGAGTATTTGTGCAGTATATTTTGGCAGATCTTCAGCCTTTGAGGATAACTGGGGCTTATTTTAATTTTATTATTATTATTAATTTCTATTATTATTCATTACACAGTTTTTCTTTCTTTTAGTTAAGTTTTCCCTTTTTCTTTGAAAAGCCTGCATGATAAAAATACATGCATTCATTATTATGTTATAAATACTGGTCCCTTAACCTCATCTGGCTTATACTGCCCTTTTTAATTCTTTGGCTTTTGGACGCTGTGAGAATTTAATATGGATACTGCTGAAGTGCTCTTCATTGCATTTTAAACTAGTAGTTTTTTTTAATTATACAGTGAATCATAGTAGTCAAACATTATTTATAAAATATAATGCTATAACAATTATCTTATCATTATTTACTTTTAAAGAGACCTACGGTACAACTAATTAGTCTATATTACACTATTTCAACAATAATTATTTGGTACTGAGAGCCCACTAAACCAAAGAAAGTATGTGCCAAACCAACCACAGAAAAATAGTTTGGGACAAATCTAAGTACCATTACACCCAAAGATGACTGATGAATATATTTAATTTAATTGAATTTATGGGTGGATTTAAGTATTGCCAATAATGCGTACAAATGGGAAAATCTGTATGGGGGTTAAGACATTCAGGCCAGGAACCACTCTTCAATGTCATACCTCTCTCTCCTCATGTCTTTTACTTTAGGAATGCAACAATCATCATTTAGACCTATTTTCAGGGGTTCAGGTAGCGGCTTTGAGGCGGCAATAGGACTGGGCAATATAGAAAAAAAATCAAATATCAAAATATTTTTTTACCAAATACCTTAATATTGAAATTGTGATGATACTGTAGGGTTGACTATTGGTGCTTTTATCAAATATTTACACTGACATTTTTTTAAAAACAATCATTAGTAATGTGGATATAATGACTAAGGGCTCATTAGTGCTCAATGTAAGATACAGAGATGGATATGGACGGAGCCTTCTGTCCATACTAGAGCAGTACCACCGCAAATTGTGGAGGCAGTGTAGCATAGTTCAAGCGAGACACAACCCTAGCAGACGACTAAGAAATTTGAGGGCAGTGATGTATAAAACATTGGAAATGGACATATGTATTTTTGTGCATGAAGGGAATATAAATAAGGCCAATAATAGGACAGCTAGAACTGTCTGATAGGTTCATAAAATTACATCACTTTACTGTAATGCAGCCTTTAAAACAAGGAAAAGACAACACTCAGGCTATCCAAATTCTTGATGATATCTAGACTCATATCATGATATCGATATATCGCACAGCTCTTAGTGAAGACATAAAAGTTTCATCGGCTATGACATCAGAAAAAACTAAGTATTTCCAAAATAAAAGACATTAATGCAGTCATGGTGAACTGCACTCAGGTTAACATATATTAAGTGTATAAAAAAGAAACACTGGTATCGGACTGGTACACGGTATCTGCAAATACGTTAAGATGGGTTATTTGGGGCATCAGTGGCTTAGTGGTAGAGCAGGCGCCCCAACAACAAGGCTGTTGCCGCAGCGGCCCAGGTTCGACTCCAGCCTGTGGCCCTTTGCTGCATGTCACTCCCTCTCTCTCTCCCCCTTCACGCTCATCTGTCCTATCAATTAAGGGCTTAAAAATGCCCAGAAAAATATCTTTGAAGATGGGTTATTTGAACTGGTATGTTGAGAAAAAAAGATGGATCCCCACTTATCTATATCTGTCAAATTACCTAATGTCATATTTGCAACAGAATATCTTTACAACATGTGCAGATGTAGGTGTGCTACTTGTCTCTGTCAATGTTCCCCATGTCACAGACTGATACAGTATATTTCTTCCATCATACTACGGCGTTTGTGCCGAATTGCTTCTATGGTTACAGGTCATTCTCTCAACCTCTCTCACTCTCAGTTCAGAGGATGAGCTCATATTATTCTCTCAGCAGTCGCCGTGGCTACCGGATGAGCTCATAGCTTGTTTCTAATTGGCTAATCCAGTCTGCTGGCGGGAGGCACAGAGAGAAAGAGAGAGAGATGCAGTGTGTGACTTAAACAAAAGAAAGAAAGAGTAAGAAAGTGGAAAAGCAAGAAAAGCAGCAAATAAAAGTAGCTGAATTAAGAGAACATGAGAAAAGCCTGAACCCAAGAGCTTGTCGATATGGGACAGAAAACAAACAACAGAACTCCTGTTCCCACTCTCCTTCTCATTCCCTCAATCCATCCTTCTATCCCTCTCTTTTTCTAGAGCAAACAACAAGAGACCCAGCCAACATCCAAAGTCCAGCTAAGCCCTGTAAGCTGTGTTTAACCTGCTCTTGGGGCTCAATGTGGCTTTACAGTATCTAACTCAACATCTAAACAAGCCCTGACCCCCGACGGGACTCTATTAGGGCACATGCAGTTCACAGCCAGCTATATAACCACTCTAAAACTAAAAGTTCTGAACTTTCAGACTTCAGGAGATCAGTTTTCTCCAAGAATCAAAGTGTGATTTACACTGAGAGTTTGTACAGTACATGCACACTATTGTTCTGAGTTTGAGACTTTCCCTGGTTTTGAGAATATTTACAACACAATGTTTCCATCAAACACTAGAGACCTGGTTCACCATCTTTCTGTTTACACAACTTGTTCTAACTACCTACTCATCAAATACTGACCCTTTGTCAATGGCCCTAAATGTCAGTTACAGACACACCGAGGCTCCCTTTAGCATCTGTATACGACACACCAGGTCGTGTCAATACCTGATGCTGTGAGGAACTTCCTTGGTATAAAGGAAGGATAGTAAGAGTGGAGGTGTTCAAACAAACATACGACTTTCACCCAGGAAACTGTTTGTGTCCTATGTGACATCATAAGTCAACAGTGAGTTATTTAATTATTGTAGCATGGTATGCAGCGCTTTAGGTGACATTTAAGTGACATATTTTACATACGTCATGTGACATAAGTAATATTACATTATGGAAGTAAGATAAACTCATTTTAACCCAAACCATGGTTTACTTTCTTATATTTAGGAAACAAAAGTACATGGTCAGGTTAAGAAAGAAGTACTTTTGTTTCCGAAATGTAAAAAAGTAAACCTAAAAACAAAGTAAACCAACATTTGAACTTTATTTTGAAATAAAACTATATGAATTTAATTAGCAAAAACTGGCACGCTGTCCCTCAGCATCCAAAAGTGACACTAGGGGGGTACCGAGAGTGTCATACTTTAATGTGTAAGGCCACTGACCAAGCACTGGTTTCTGACGAGTTGGGAGTGAGAATGTGTTGTTTAAGACAAATTGAACTTTATTCTGGTTTACAATTATCTTTTTGCTGCCTCTACATCCAGCAAATCAGTTTGAAGTTACCTAACACTGGCACCCATTAGGATTCTGGCCACCTGATCACTGGATTTGGCATTTCAGTTTACATTCAGGTAGAAGCCAATGGGAATAAATCATGAGATCGGTGCATCTGAATCAAGGAAACCTGGAAAAATTAGAGAAAAAAAACACTGTTGTGTTGAATGGTGAATTCTGCACTATTCCTTGAACAGTTCAGGCAGAGAGAAGGAGTCACACTGAATTCAGGTGTCAGAGCCGGTGACGCTGACTGGGACCGATGAGTGTTGGCCTCATTCAGACACAGTGTACTCGTTGTGTCTGTCTGTCAGTTTATCTCTCTCTACAAGTGACTCAGTGTCCTCTAAGTGTCAACGGAGGAGATGTCAAAGATACAGCTAATGCTGGAGGACTGCTGCTATTTCTCTGTTTCTGCTGTTTGAGTCTTTGTCAGGTGCTCATCATGTACAAGGCTGTGAGTTTGAGTCGAGACCAAGATCTGCTCCAGTGTGGCCTTTTGTTGTGTCTGTCTATATCTGTCTGTAAAAATGATGGTAATATACGGTCGAGAGGCTGTTAAAATGACAGTTATCTGACTGACAGTCAAGCAGAAAATGGGTTTAACAATGCCACATACTTCCACCCATTCTCATTCCCAACCACCCATGCACACACATCCTGGCATTCAGCTTTATTTTCTGACAATAACCCTCTGTGTGGTGCCATGGCTCTTGTGTGAATTCTGAATCCGCCCACACTTGATAAGAAGGACACATCTGATTATGAGAAACTTCCACATCAGATACTTAAGTTGGGAAAATGTTTCCCCTGACGAGCTCCTAGTGTCATTCCAGCTGCATCAGCTGCACAATCTTCCATCCTGATTGGCCACAAACACCGGCTGCTCCAACAACCCTGGGGACCGACCAGGGTACATCTGCTGAGCTGACGCAATGCGCCATGGGTAATTAATTACCAGATTTGTGTTGCATTCCAAAACAGAGAGGTTACATAAACAACTGTGGGAAAAGGAACTTTTTTATGGAGGTTAAAATGACTGCATCATTGTGCTGTAAGAGCTAATTCTAGGAACTTATACAGATTAAACCTGACTGATATGTGTCTGTAACACTATGTCCTGAAAACTTTCTGGTACAAAAAGTTGCCATTATTTGTTCTTTGATGGCATAGCTCCCAAGACAGTTTTTTAAATCTATATATTTGAGAACTTTGGCTTGTTGAATGAAAAAGGTTTTATGGTAAATATGATTATATTTCTCATAGTTAAGTATGGAAAAAAAAAAGCTTGGGCATTTTTACTGAAACGCAGGTATTGCCTTAGCACCGTCACCCATATGAAATGATACTTAGCCCTATATGACCAACAATAACAAGGGTAACAATAAAGTTGGTACAATTTCCAGTTTTGCTGTTCCAGCTTGGTGCATTATGTTTGTTTACTAGAAAATGCATGTGTTTTTTGGGTGACAAGACGAGACATGGCTGACTTTGTCTCTCAAGGTCACTGAAACTGCACCAATATGGCAACATTTTGGATTTGAAGCTGTGGTGTCCTAACTGGCTGCAAATGACGCAGTGCACTGCTGCAAGCCAAATTTTTGTTGGCTGCCCAGTTTCTATATATTCCTCTAGCTCACTTTGAAAGCACCGCAATGGATGAGGAAAGGCTAATTTAGGAAGCTGAAAGTAGGACACCTTCTTTTGAAACCTGGCTGGAGGGAGACTGCCAGGAGCTCAATGCACAAAACAAGCTAGGCTACTTGCTGTTGGCTATATTATATGCCATTTCCAGTACACATCACAATAATAAAAGACTTGTGTTTTCTGTTTAAAAAATAATGTTACAAAACATAGAAAGATTGCAAGTAAGCTACCTATCTTTTAAGTGTTTACATCTTCAATTTGATCTCGAGCACACTTCTCATAGCTACATGGTTTATTTATATGAGGTAACAGAAGTGCATAGTTAATAGATTCAGTTTGGATGAGAGCTCCAATGTTATGTGATACAATGTGATAGTCGGATGCTTGTTTGCTGTTAGCACACGGTGCCATTATAGTCTACTCGAAGCGGCTGTTGTGTCAAGTGCGACTAGATCTAGTGGTAAAATTTGGTACACTGGTCTGATCTGGTGTTAGGCTTAATATCAAACCAGTTTTAAAATGTTCACACTGGCCAAACCCTAGCCAACAACACACACGGCAAAGACCACATAGTTAAAAAGTGAGGCTACTGTTTGGATTGCAATGTAGTAAAGTGGTTCCCAAACTTATAAGGCACTGGCACCCAAGTAACCCTTTTCATTTTGACTTTGATGTATTCACAATGTCAAATCTTTCCATTGCTGCTCTGAAAGTTGATAGTTCTGACTGATCTGTACCAGGAATACTCAAGAGCTGAAAAGTGTGTTGCGTCATTCTGACCGCTAAGAACCACGAGCAATCAAGCCATCTTTTTTTTTTTTACATGTTTGACAATTTAAACGTTACTGTAACAGCTATATGGAAACTCAGGTATTACACTGGCTGCAGTATTTAAAATGTTCAACCACAGACAGAAATAAGATACAACTCCAACTCATCGATGAGAATAAAACTAATCAATTCTTTTGAAGCAACAAGCATCAAGTATGTATGGCCTTCACAGAGGAGGGGAGCAAACAAAGAACTGTGCTGTCTGCTCCTTTTTATTCTTTTGAGCTTTCTCTTCTAGCAGAGAGGTTATTGTGGCTCATTACAATAAGTCAAACAGAGCTGTACATCTCCCTCACACTCAGGCTCCCACTTTGTTCCCATCCTCCCTCTGTCTCTCTCTCTTAAACGTTGACACCAGGATGGCAGCAGGCTTGCCACCCTCTGGCTTTAGCTTTTATCATGTCGAGAGATGTCTGCCTGCAGGACAGCAGATAAAAGGAAGATGAAGGGGGGAAAGGGGGAGGAGGAGTGTAAAGAGAAAAAAGAGGGGTGGTTGTGGAACCATGCAGGGAAGGTTCTGGGGGTTCAACTGAGAAAAGAAGCTGCAAGAATGACAATGTGCCACAAAACAGATTGTAATTATGATGCAGTGTGAGGGATTTTTGAACTTGGGTTCAGGGCTCCGAGTGAGGAAATCCAGTCTCGCTGTGGGACTCAAACTAAGGGTGCAAGTGATACTATTTTTCTTGTTAATTCTAGATTTTTGATTATTTAATGTATACAGTGTCAAAAAATACAGAAGAAAGTCCAGGGTGATGTCTTTAACATAGTGATTTGTCCGAACACTAGTGCAAAAACCAAAGATGACTTTCTTTATGGTATTCAATGGAGACAAATCAGGACAATACTCAGGGTAACTCTACTTTATGAGACAAGGTTATTTCAATATGGGGATATGTAGCTCCATCACTGATAATCAATCACTGCTGCAGAGAGATCCCTCCAGTCGACAGCATTAAATACTCTTTGTCCTCTACATGTCTGCTTTATTGATAGACTAACAGGAAGCTGGCAGAAATTACGTCCATTTTTCTTGGAGCACACACAGTCCATTAATAGCTCTCTGCATTGTCAGGTAGTGCTGAGCAGCCACAGCAGTGGATTTTCTGGGCTCTTGATAAGAAGCAGCTGCAGTGATTTCAGCAGAACAGTGGACCAGGTCACAAGTTATTGCACCGCTTTACAGGGGCAGAATATCGATTCACAACAAAGAGCAGAAAGACACGTGGATAAAAGCTCCTGAGAGAGAAAATCAACAAGATAGAACAAGATCTTACTTAAGTTTTGGAGAAACTTAGCATGAACTCTCATAATCTAAACTTGTTGTTCAGTCTTCAGTCTTTCCGCTGTGTAATACTGAAAGTGAAAAGTGAAAACTAACTAAGTACATTTACTCATGCACTGTAGTTGAAGTTGAAAAAAAGTTCTTATTCTGTGTCACTATGATAATTATTCAGTTAACTCTTGGTATCAGTAAAATGTCCAAAAAGCTTTTCTGAGTATTTATAAATCAAAAGTCCTCTCTTTCCTCTTCTAGTGAAATGTTGGGAATTTTTTTTTTTTTGATGACTGACTACAAGTTCATAAAAAAACTGGTGAACACTTTCTCACGAAAAAAGGGGAAAAAAAGGCGGTTGGATTTTGGCCTGTCATGATAACTTCTGTTGAACAATATATCGTCCCAAAAGTAATTGTGATGAACAATATTAATGTTTTAATTCTTCAAAATATTCAGACATTAGAACTGAAATATGAAAAAAAAAACTTAATATTATGTTTAAAAAAGTAACTAACTGATGTCTTTCTCCCTGATTTTGTGTTTAGATGGGCGGATACAATTTCAGAGTTTAAAAAAACTCCCTACGTTGTAGAACCAATAGTAAATCCGCAGGGCGGTCCTTGGGTGGCTCACTGAACCCTTGTGCTTGTAAACATAGTCCGACTGTGTTAAAAGTTTTAAACAAAGTCGCTGTAAGTCCTTCATTTCCACAATCTTGTGGACTGAGCACACGTTTGATAAAACGTAGTTTTATCTCTCTGCATCCATTTTCAAGCTCTCTGTGTGTTTGTGTCCTTGCGGACGAGAAAAGGGGGAGCACACATTTCGGGGAGGGCATGTCCTTTTCAAAAATGCAAGAGGCATTGCTTTGTTGCCGGCCGTTTTCTCCGGTGTGTTAAACACACTTTAGAAAGGAGTGTCCCCAGACTATCAGAAGGAGGAGATCTCTGACTGTCTGGTGGCGAGACTAATTACATATAAGCTACGCTGTGTTGTCTTTGAAGTGCTGTTTTTTTCCTTCGGACTCGCTCAAGAGGCCGGTTGTTTAGACGCTGCCCCGGTGTGTCCTGCTGTTTATTCTGATATCACACTGACTCAAATGTTGGTGAAATTTTCACACACATGTAAACAAAACAGGTCAGCAAAATGATCGAGGTCATGTTGATATACTGTACAATGAACTGACAATGTAATCGTCGCGACAGGCCTAGATGCAATCTAATTGTCTTCCTCACAAAGCTACAATTGATAATTTACATGACTGAAGCTAAATGCCAATTCTCTTTGACTTTCATCACAGCTTTGTTGTCCTTGATTTTAGCATCTTATAAAGTATGATCAATTATGCTAAATTAAAACTGCACAGAGTATATGAAGTAGTTAATATGAATTCCAACACCACCACACTAAAATTCTGCTTTCAGGTTAATTTGAGGGGGCAGGATAGCTTAATGGAAGCACCCTAATGTCCCCAGTCTTACCTGGCTGCGCTCACTGGTCTCCTTGATAATATTCAACCTCAAACCATACCAGCTAACCGAGCGTCTGCAGGCCAGAGACCTCCTGTCTCTGCCTGCTTCTTCATTAGTCTGGAGTAGGCAAGCCATCACAAAGACATCACAATCATCCGCTCCCAGAGGATCTCCAGCAGGACTGCGGCCCACTCCCAGTGAACCCAACACTTTTAATAACTCCTAATCCTCACACAAGATTTGCTTGTTTGCTTTTAATTGGCTGGATTTTTGCCATCCATTAGCCTCATCTAGGGTTGAAAATCTCTCTTTCACACACTCACCTATCATGAATTCCTCAACCTGTTTTGCTTTGACACCATTTCTGTGCCAAAAAACGAGATTACCAAGAGCTGCTGAGCTATAAGCCCTGTAAGGAGAAGGGGCGCTCAGGGGTTAAAGCCATAGAAGGGAAAGTGAAATTTCTTTTTTTTCTCCTCTCTCAGCCTGGGTACCTCAGGGTTATCAATATTTCACAAGGCTGCGAGTGAGAGAGGGAGAGCGGCACGCTCAGTCGACTGTGGTCGGAGGAGGAGGAGAGGAAGGAAGAGGTGGAGGAGGGAAGAAGCAGAATCTCTCCATCATCCCGAGAGCCATGCCTCCACAGGGCACCATTATAACTTATAGCCAATATAGTGTATGATTAAAAGAGAGCAGGAAAAAGGGCGAGAGTCAACGATATCACAAAAAAAGAATGTGAGAGAGTCGGAGAGAAAATGAACGAATGAGTATAAGAAAGAAGCCACAGAGAAAAGCTGAGTGGGGAGAAATAGAAAAACGTGAAGGTTGAACATATTAAACACCACTGCAGGTAGTCTGGTTTGTCACTGTGTGATTTATATGTGTCATTAAACTTCTATATTGTACATAGACTGCCACATTGTTCTTAAGGGCCACCAAGCAGCTTGGAATACACCAGGCCACTAGACTGCTTTGTTATGTCCAACCAACAGACCAAAACCCATTGATATAAAGTTGTGAGGGGCAGCTTCAGGTGTGTAGGATTCTGAAAGTAACAGTCTGGTTCATGTACAATGTTAGGTGACTAACAGTTGGAGCAATTCAAGTCTTAGATGGACATAAAATTCTTCTGGTTAAATGCTCAGTACAAAAGATGAACAAAAACTCTGATTCTTTGATAAAAAAAGATCAAAGTCAAAGCCTGTGGACTTTAAAACTGAAAAAGGGAAGTTAACCACGCTCCCAAGGTGCATTTCAGGTAGAAACATCCAGCTTCAAAGCCTAAAATTCTGTTGTATGCTTGGCTAACAGTGAATCTAAGGGTTTCCACTTTGTAGAAACCTGATAAAACATTCAGCAGTTTAATTCAGCTCATAGTCTGGGTCAGTTTGGGACAAATCAACTACTACAGCGTTGGTATTTTGTTCCCAGCGGCAATGCCAAAATCTTTGTTTGCTACACTCAGATTTGTACCTCTTACTGGCTTCTTGTCCACAGTACTTAGAACCATCCACAATACCAAAACCTAAACCTATATTATCCAGGAGTTTGACTCTGGAACATTTAAGGGAATTTTTTTTTAGACATTGGAACCGGCAGCTACTTCCACTTCAACTTTTTGCTTGTTTAGTCTGGCCAACATTTGAAACCCAAAAGATCCAGTTTAAAACACGGAACAGATTCATAACTGCACAAATGCAGCTAGAAAACACTAAATATTTGCTATATTTGTGTGATGAAGACATATCCATTGTTAAAATTGGTGTACTGTTAAACAGCGCATTTAGACCAGCCTCATGCACTGAGAGAGCAGAAAGGAGGGCGAGCCGTGAGACAGTTAGTAATGGACTTCACATCATAAAATTGACAACAACACATATTTGGACTTTAGGACCATTTCACAGGTAGGCAGTCACCACTTTTTTCTCTTTTCTCTTGTTTACCATGCTGGTAAATCTGAATGAATTATTTTTTGGTGCTAATGCTATGAGTAAAATGAACCGAATGATTTATTTGTGGAGGATCTAATTGAACTTAAGATGTGCAGCATCTCCATCTTGACCAAAGTTTAAACATGTATGTGCGACCAAAGCCACTTAGAACTAGCCCTAGCGGTTAGCCGACAACCTGATGGGCTTTAAAACTTTTAATTTATCCAAAAGACTTCTTTAAAAAAGGTACTGCTTTGGAGCATCAATAGCAAGCAGTTCCAACGTCTAATTGAGACCTGTGTTGATTTGTTAAAACGTGTAGCCACACCCAACTAAAGGGACTCCGTGTTTAAGTGGGGCTTGATTTTTAATAACTTAACTTTAACAGTACGCTGCTTTTCTGCTAGCTTCACACGACAATATTCAAAACATTAAAGAAATAGCAGTGAAATAAATGGTCATGTTAGCTGCCACAGTTTCTCTGCATCTCTCTTTCTTTTTACAAGGGAGACTTTTAACTGAGAGTGACTAAAGGTTTTTTTTAAGTCTGTGTGCGTGGCTGTGGTTTTCTTCATCTGAGCCTCTGTCAATGTTTACCCTACAGAAGCTTTCACTCTGGACCCTGTGTTCTGGATCGCTGGTTGATTAACGAGCAGTAAAGACAGAAAAGACTCCCACTCACTCTTTAATTCACTCCACTTTTTACAGCAGCTTTATTTGGAGCAACTTCTCACTTTTAAATTATTCATATGCCAAGTTTATTGTCAGATTTTTGTCTCTAGTCATGCAGAACTTTTGGTTTTATTTTGTCCAAGTTTTGAGATTTCTGTCTCTACTTTTACAATGTAGTTAAGGGGGAAATAGGAACATCTCTTTTCAGAAACATGTCCCTTTTACTCTGGATAATGTGACACACTGTCAGCATTTATTTTTTTTTATTGGAGCTACTTCTGCAGAGGATGTAGTCCCTAAGGAATAAGGAAATCGGGAAACGTGCTTGTATTTCATTTCCATGAAATCTGAGAGAGCAGACACGGAGTGCAGAGTACGCCAATGAAGAATCATCTCTAAATTCATGTGACAGCAATTTGGGATGGAAGCAGACGCCACCTGATAGGAGCCAATCACATGCGTATTGGTACCCAGACAGGCTGATGTCAGCACAGAGCCTCGATAAAGATTCTGGATTTAATACACAGTCAGGAACAGACAGGCTTTTGTTTCTGGAAAAGAAAACTGTCGGCTGCTGTTGGAGCTGTGAATGGCAGCACTAATCCTGCTTCTCACAATCCAGCAGGACACATGATCACACACACACGGACCCATTCAGTACACATGCCCGAGCTAAGGGACGCACACACATATTTGACAAGAGACTCAATCATTACCATTAAAGGCTACTTCATGTACTGTATTATTTTATTTCATCATATATTTTGTTATATTAGAGAAGGTACTGGATTGGTACCATCTGGTTAGAGTGCAGGAGCGATACAGGGAGGTGTTACCATCGTGCTCAAGGACACCTTAGCACAAATAACAGCAAGGGGGCCAGGACACAGGCTTTCCAGCTGTGGGACAACTTGCTTTGACAACCCGCAATCTGGAAATGCGCCTACAGGAAAATAAATTGCCAAAAATATGCGAAGGTGGGATACCAAAAGTACTTTAACAGATGGAGAAACAAAATGTACAGAAAAACAAGTATGTAACAAGTATACACTTAGACATGTCATCCAATTATTATGATTCATCTGACTTTCTAGAAACCACTGACTGAAAGTAATATGTCATCTGTAAAATAATCTTTAAATGTGTGAGACTGCTGGTAAACAAAAGCTACAGTATCAGTTTTATTTAATTATTTAGCGTCGGTATAATCTAGGGCTGGGCAATATGGCCTAAAAAAAAAAATCTCAGATTTTTTCACAAAAAATCCAATTCACGATTTAAATCGATTTTTTCCCCTCCTAGTTAAAAAAATAAATATTTGTGGCCTGGTAGCACATACCTGGGGTCCAAAACTTTCAGTATGTGAATAAACCCCAGCTTTTCCACGGTAGCCTATATATGGGCACCATATCTCTTGCAACATACATGGCGACTGCATCTGTGATCGCTTTCCACCGGACCCCTTTCTTATCATACAGCAGTATTTCCCCTACCATCATATTGGATCACAACAGAAGTCATTTAAGCTTACCTTTCCTATAGAACAGGTCTATACCTTGTCCTTTTATTAAACAAACTAAATAGCCTCATGTTACAGGCTGAGCCTGATGTGTGTGGCTTGTGTGTGTGTAGTTGATGTAGGAGGTATGAGACGTTAGTGCGCCGGGTGTTGTGTGTGACGTCAGACGGATGCGCCACAGGAAGAAAAATGAGGCATGTGCTCTGTTGTTTACATCGAGCAGCCACAGTGAAGACGCCTACGCAGTTCTGCATGCTGTTTTTGAGTTATTTCCCTCTATGTAAAAGTCAGACACTGATGAGAGAGGCTGTGCATGATCCCTGCAGTGCTGAAAATAAAGTGCCGTTCTTTAACGCAGACGAAGTCCCGTTGTTTATGTGTTGTTGCCACAACGAGCTAACACAAGCTAAAGGAGCTAATGGTCTTCGGAGGTCCCTTTACTACGGTTCGGGGGTCTGCCAGCTTGGCGTTGGTAACACTTATTTATCTTATTTACACAATGGCATGTCATTTATGTCCCTACACGGTGCGCGTCTAAAATCCTCCTCTGCTCTCTGTGTCACGCACAGCGGAGTTCGGCCCTGATGCGCACACACACACACACACACACACACACACACACACACACACAGGTGAGCGCACAGACACAGACACAGACACAGGTGTGCACACAAAAGCGCTGAAGAACTCGTTCCCTTTCTTGAGAACAAGTTCTTCCCCGCTCGCTGCCATGTTGTTTGTGTATTGAGCGTGCGGGGGGGAGGGAGGAGCCCACTCTGAACTACGGGAGCCCAGCGGGGAGCGGTGGTGGCGGATTTTAAATAGAAACTCGATTTTCATTAAAACAAATCGGCCTAAACTACAAATTCAAATTAATCAATAAAATCGATTTATCGCCCAGCCCTAGTATAATCATATGAGATCAGTACTGATGCCATGATTTTAAATAGTTAAGTCAAAGGAATACAGAATTTAGTGCCCTACTGTAAAAAAATAACCTCCTTTGCGTAAAAGGTTTGAAAATTTCTGAAATTTCTGGTATCTTGTTTGATTCTGATTAGAAAATATTGCGAAAAAATTAACACTAAGAATCCATCCAAATAGTCAAACCTTTCACATTTCAGTGGTGCCAAAGATATATTGAGATCTGATAGCAGTGTGTTAAACACAGTGTGAACATGGCTGGGCAACTATTATTTGTCTTAAAATCAGTATATCAAGATGTGTCATTTTCTGTATGATAGTTTGCTGTGGTCAGCAGTCTGTCATGAGGTATATGACACCTGATATTGCTTAATTACACTTTTGCATGTGAATGATTGGTATACTGCATATCCTGTCTTCATTTACAGCCTTGTGCAAGTCCCCAGGAGTAAACACCATGCATCCACAAGATGCAATTAGCACATGGCCAGTGGGGGCAGTGTGTTAGGGTGTGAAGTAAAAGTATGTGAACAGCCTCATTTGAATCACAGCAGCTTGTCTGTGTGTATGCCATAAAAAACAAATACAACACACCTTATGGGCACATGTTCACTCTGTAGTTAAACCTAAATGATAAGCAGTTAATCCTCACCCATTAAGGACAACCACAGTACCCTCTGAGGCATTACAAACCCAGCCAGCACCATTGGTGCAGACACTTAGGCCCTCTGTACTAATGACTCCTGTCTTAAACAAAGCTGGTTTATTGTTTTGCCCTTTGTGTTTCTCAGTCATTTGTATTTCTCTAAGAAAAGCCTGAAGCCATTAATCTGTCCCTTAATCCTTCCTCTCTTCATATTCCCCTCTTTACTCCCACATCCTGTGATGGAAACAACAGAGAGCTACAAATAGAAAGCAGTAACCCCCTCCACTCCATTGGAGTGACCTAGAAGCTAAGCACTGTGGCTATCAGTTTTACATCTCACCCTAACCATATTTTCTCTTAACCATCTCTCACAGCAGAGGTCAAGTGGTGGCGTCCTGCTCTCTGTTTGGTCTCTAAACACCACTCTGCCCTACAATCTCCATCCTCCTCAGTCCATCAGAGAAGCCTGATAGAGTCCTGATGGAGTAGTGACCTCTGACCTCGGGCTATATGCTATCTGACCAGGGGGGCAATTAGAGGACGCATGACCTAACAGGCCTTCAAGGACACAAAGAACAGAAGATGCTCACACATTTTCAGTGATGAAGGGCTACATGTCATGTTACATCGAGCATGGGTTGGTTGGTTTCCATGTCATGTTAAAGAGCAGTTATTAGGATGGTTATGTTTAGGGATGTCCCAATCTGATATTCGGATCAGTATCAGCCGCCGATATTAGCAAAAAACGTGCATCGGCGTGGATTGGACTGCATGGAAAAATGCAGATCCAGTTTTTCACGGAGTCCGATCCAGGTTTTCTGGCAAGCCCAGCGCTTCGCGATTCAAGCAGTGATCCGCTCCAGCACTTACTATCAATCCACCAGGCCAGCATGCAGACGGCAGACACACATGAAGGGTAGGAGGAGTAGCGGTCAGCTTAGTTAATTATTTGTTTTCTGCTCTGGTTTTTTGAGAGTGATATTTTTATTTGGTTTACACTCTTACTGTTTAAGTAAAGAGCACTGATGGCATTGTTTTGGGCACAATTAGTGAAATTGGAGCCATGGATGGACTATTGCTTGTTTAAACAGTTGTACAATATTGTGTGCCTGTGCACCAGGCTGGCACTGACACTACAAAAATAACTGAAAAGGAACGGCTGCATTGTTTGTTAAATGTCAACAATGTCTTGTGGTGTTAATCTATTTTTTATTTATTAGGGGGCCAAAGCACAAGTGTGTGGAGTGTTGCTGCTATTTTAATTTCAATGTTAGACATTTTAAAGATTTCTTGTGTTGATTTATTTTCTATTTATTAAGGGGCCAAAGCAGCCAAAGCAAACCAGCTATATTTTTTATTTAATGTTAATGTTCAAGTTTAAAGTTTGTTTATTTAACCCTGTTAACAATAAACAGGTCAGTTTCTCATACCAACTGTTGTGGATCATTCTAACTAACCCGATTAAGTAGTTGTTCTTGTTAGAGTAATATCGCTTGATCAAACCTTTTCTAACATGACTGACAACAAAATAAGTGAATATGTATAATACGTGCTTGGGTCGAATCGGTATTGGCCAAAACTCAAGGCTGTAATATCGGTATCGGATCGGAAGTGAAAAAAGCTGGATCGGGACATCCCTAGTTATGTTCATCCATCCATCCATCCATCCATCAGACGCTGCTATTGATGCTGTTCTAAATCAATATGCCTTCTCAATATTGTTATTATCATAGCTTGTTTTACTTCACTCCGCCCAGCAAAAACAGGTCTGTTGACATGGCTCTGCATCAGTGTGGACTTTTGACTCTGGATTCAGGTGGATGCGTTTGTTTCTAGGGATTGGTAAGGGAATATCAAATCCCCTTCCCCCACAAAAACTGGTTTGAGTGGATGCAACGTCAGACGGAAGACGTAAACAGTGTAACAAGCTGACCATTGAGTCTGATATCATAGGCAATTTATGTATTTGGGATATAGAGCCAGGGTTGGACATTATGTTGCCCTCTGCGAAACTGTGTGTGTCGTTCTTAGTCTGACATTTAAAAATCTGATTAATAGATACTGTAATAGATTATTAGAACAGTCACCAGTGGCAGGCCTTAATGAGATACAGACAAGCTTCAAAGCATCACCTTGGAGAAGACCAAACCTATTTTATTTGATAAATTACTTCTTCTACTGCAGAAATTGTCTATGATATATTTTCTGTTGATCAACAAATGTACTGATCCAGCAAATGTTTCAGCTATTATCTCAACAGCCAGTGGATAGATTGCCTTAAAATTTGTTACAGATATCTGTAAACCCCAGAAGCTTAATCATACCACTGTTGGTGACCTCCTCTAACCTTTCTTCTCAAGCCATCACCAGGCTGAAATGTCTGTTCCATCAACACTTTGATGCATGATAATTTATCTTATAAGGTAATGGCCTAATCTGCATGAAAGCTGCTTCAGACATTTATGGACTCTAGAGGATATTTTGTGGACCGCCTGACCTTTGAGCCATAATTTCCACTTGAAAGGCTGAAATACAGCAATCTAAAAGGCCATGGTATTTCCTAATCACATTCCTGTTCCCCAGAGGAGGAAGCCTTTTGATTTCAATAACCCCATTACGTTTCCTCTGGCACTGCCCATGAGACAAACTTTTACATTTTATCTCCACTACTGGGAAGGATTTAAGAATAGATGAATTATGAGTGTGTAGTTAGTTCAATTCAACACTGTAGCCTCTAGGGGCCGAGGTTTCAGACTGTTGGACATGTTTTAAATCCGTCCAGCCGACTGTACTGGTAGCCAACTGTGGGCAACCAGCCACAAAAAGGGATTTACAGAAACAAAACGTGCCAGAGGACAGCCCTCCCAACAAACACACCGGGTCCAGACAGAGCTGCTGTGTGGAGGCAAACAAATGTGCATTTGTCAGTCAATGTTTTAGTTTGTCTGTTTGGCAATATTTTCACAAAAAGGGATCATCTCTCCATAAAAACACACATGTACAAAGTGAAATATTTTCATTTCCTAATAAAAAGTTTGGCAGTTATGTAGTTAATTTGGGATGTGTTTTAAGTTTAGATTGAAGCCTAGGACCTTTGAACCTTTCCCACATAAACTATAAAAGCCCTGTATTTTTTGTAAGCACACATGCATGGAAAGACATCCTTTAAGAAATCACTGTATAACAATAGGCTGCTTAGCCATCTGCACTATGTCAATATATTTGTCTCGAGTGTCACGCAGAAATGTAATACTATATAGCTTTTTAATGCAGTGAAACACACTGGATAATGTAACCACACATGCATATGCATACTCATAAAACAAAGTATGGATGCAAGCAATGCAAATTTAAAATGAGATCAAAGTGGATGGTCAGAGATGAGTATATAATAATAGAGCAATCGTTTATTATCGCCCACTGCTGGCCCAACACCACATGAATACAGATATAGTGCAAACCACCTCAGTCTAAGACATAACAACGTAGAGCACAGGTCAACAGTCCAATAAGCCTGAGAGGGAGTCAAGACCAAGGCCAACAAAAGCAGTCTTACTCTAAGGCTTTAACCAGCAGACACGAAATCAGTTATTTCAGTGTAAAATATGATATCTTAAAAGTCACTGCAGTGGTTTTAATATTAAAATATACTGTTTATATATAATGACGGAACATAAATGAAAAAGCATGATGAAGAGAGTTTGTGTATTTTGTGAAAATATAGTATCACACAACTCTCACATTGTGAAACCTATATCTGGAAGTTAAAGCTTGACATAGAACAGGTGCAGTGAAGTCCTACAATCTCAGCAAATCCAGGTCATCTCTTCCTGCATGGTGTCCTCATTCAAGGCCTACTTCCTCTCTGCACAAAGCTATTTTAAATACTGCAGATACTGGATATAGAACACAGTGCTTCAGTGGATCCTTGTATTATTTCTCCTGGCAGCTTTAGAGTGTGAGGGAGGGGAGGTTATCTGAGGCTGAACACTAAAAACTGACTCAAACATACGAAACTCTCCCCACCCACTCTCAAGGGGTGGGTGAGGTGGTGCGGAGGGGGGAGACTGCTGCTTGCTGACTCAACATTACAGGAGCCTCTCCATCTACAGCTCTGAAGCACTAAGAGCACAAAAATAGGATGAAATCATCTAAAAAATGCAAGAATGAAGAAAAGATATATATTTAAATGTGCTACTGATGTTTTCCTCACATTCACAATACCAATTTAAATTATTTCAAAGTTTTTACATGTTTTAGATCATCTACTTCAAATAACATTTTTATTTGTATTATGTCTGCTGACCATTTGACACAGTGTTTTAGTTTTTTTTTTTTTTTTTTTTTTTAATCGCATACCCTCCAGTAAGCCATGGGTTTCTATAACATTTAGAGTAAAAATCAACATGCAAAGGCTTGAAACTTGCTTTAAGATACCGTAAGTGATTAATACCAGGTAATATCATGTTCGCTAGATACTGATGGTTAGGTTGCCTTGTTGTACATACGGCTTCGTAAGGTGTTGGGCGCTATGGCTCAGGAGGTAAAGCAGGTCGTGATCGATCAGCGGGTCAATTCCCAGCTCTGCATGTCTAAGTATCTCCTTGGGCAAGGTACTGAACCCCCAAATTGCTCCCAATGGCTGTTTCATCAGTGCGCCAGTGTGTTCAAGCTGAGTAGCAGGGGGCATTTCAGCCTTGGCCACCAGTGTGTGAATGTGACAAGTAGTTAAAAGCATTTTGAGTGGTCCGAAGACTAACAGGGAACTACACAAGTGCATGTCCCTTTACCATAATAACAAACCTTATGGTGTAACAAATAAAGTTGAACAAGCACATTTATGTCATTATATGTATTTTTTCTGCTAGTCTACTAATTTCCCTAATCGATAAATCACATGAAACGGTTAAAAAAGGTTTCTAAAGCCCAAGGCCCCATCTCTTTATTGGTTGTTTTGTCTTACTTACTGTCCAAAAGCCAAAGATAGTTGGTTTCTTCACATTTATTTTTTGTTTGGAATTTTTACATAATAAATGACTTGATCAACTTGGATTTTAATCCATGTTTTAAATATGTGTGGTGATGTGTTAGAGCTAAAACAAGGCGTTAAGATCCTCTCAACACTGATTTCCATACCACACCAATAGTGCAACCATTATCTGGCTCAAAGGTGGGAAAAATCTATTCATCTAAAATGTTTAACACTAATAAAGACAAAGAGGTAAAAGATGTTGATACTTTGTTATGTTCCTTTTAATGTATTTCTAAAGTTGTAAAGGTCTGTTCTGATACATGACAGCACAGGCTTGTTGTTGCTCACTGGGCTTGGCGTCATTTACCGATTACCATGAGAGGGAGAAACTGGATAGGTCTGATGAGATGCTGAGAGAGAGAGAGTGTGTGTGTGTGTGTGTGTGTGTGTGTGTTAAGAGTGCTGGTATGCTTTCTCTACTCATACCAGCTGGAAATGTGATAGTATGTGACTGTTAGGAGTGTGCTTCTGAACAATGAAGCTGTGTCAAAAAATCTGCCAAAAAATGCCAAATGTGTTTTCTTGCTCACATTCTTTCCTTTAACCCTTTATATAATCATTTGTGTCATGTCAAATTCTAAATGCGTGACCTTTGACCCCTGTGAATAACAAAGGAATCCTAAGCTCTAGTCTTGAGCAACAAACTGGTTCTTACCTGGAGTCCCCTGCGCCTCAAAATACTCGAGTCATCCATGATTCTGTGAGCTCGGGTATCTTTTCCTTTTTGGTTTTCTTTTTACAAAGCTACAAAGATCAGGCACTTTCTAGGAAGTACGTCCACAAGGAGGAAGTTACATTACAACTTCCTCCTTTCTTTGTCCATAAACTGTCAACAAAAGGCCATGTCATCAAAAAACAGAGTGAGTTGCCAAGAAAGTTATCCTATGTTTATGAGACTGTCCTCTTTTCTAAACAGTCCTCTCTGCTCATTTTCCAGATCTCTAAAAAACTCTACAAGCCTTGTTTTTTCTTAGATGCTTCTTCAAATGATTCTCCAGTTGAGCAGACCTGATGTGGTTCTTTGCAGAGCATTCCTGTATACACGTCAAAAGAGAATTTGTGTCAAAATGAATGAGTGTTTCTAATTAAAGAGGAACAAAAATGTGAAACCCAAGGCTTCCAGGATATTCCACTTGGCCATCTTTAAATTGTTCCAACAAATGTTCAAAAGGATGAACAAGAAAACAGCAGAGAGTAAAATTAAAAGCAGGAGAAAGTGTTGCAGTCTTCTTCACTGTGGTTCTGGATCAGAGCATCACTGCTCTGTTTTCTCTTCCTTTATCCCTTTTGTTTATTCCAGCTGGTTGTAGAGGGAGGAAGGTGCGGTCTGGATGTAAGCGGCCAAGGATCGTCCTCTCCTCTGTTTCGTCGTCAGAGCACGTGTTGTTCCTGAGCTCAGCCTCCGTAGGCTGCTCTTCCATTCATCCGTTCAGCGCTAGACACACCCCTCTGCCTCGCTCTCATACAGATGTAGGGAGCTGACACTCTAGTGCTCGGCTTCTTCTGTTTTCTAACCTCTTGTTCTCTTGTCCTCTCCTTTTTCATCCACCTCCCACCCTTAAGGCACTAGTCCAGAGGAGACTTCACTGCCTCCATTATTCATGGGAAACTCGCAATAGAAATTAATGATGACAATGGGGCCTCAGGGGATATATGGAGGCAGGGAGAGGAGGACAGAAGGGAGGCAAAACATAAATGGGAAGGCACCAGCTTGCAGCCCTCTGGCTTAGCTGAGCTGTCCCAAAAAACGAGGTCCCAAAAAACACTTCAAAAACACTCGCAGCGAGCCGGCTTTTAAGAGTTTCTTTCAACAAGGGCGTCAGTCAGAAGTGTGTGGATTTATGAGTCAGTCCACAGAGTTTATAAAAAAAAGGCTTGCTTTCTCTCAATCACTTTTTTCTCTATGGGACAAGAAAAACGAGAGAAAAGAGAATCCAAGGAAAAAAAAAAAACAACAACACACACTGCCCACGCTTAAAGCTGCTGGACTCGCCTGGCGACAGAGAGAGCAGACAGAAAACAAGAGGTTGTTTGTTTGCTAGCAGCGGTCCACTGAGTGAGGAGGCACCTCGCATCCATCTCCATGCCAACCGGCCGGGCCAGATTCCATCTGGTTAACGTCGGCAGGAGCTTAGGGACTCCCACACACACAACTGTCGCCTCCACATGCAAGCCTGTCACACACACTAGTCATCTCTTCATCTCCTCCGTCCCCTTCTGCGTCCTCTCCTGCATCTCTCAGTCTTTAGTGTTGTTCCAAGAGGCTGCAGGAAGGAGGAGATCCGGAGTGGAGGAACAAGGGAGGAAGGACCAGTGGAGATATTGTTTTCCTCTCTCTGAGAGAAGTGCAGATGTGGCCTTCGAGCAGATCCTTTCCGTCCTCTCCTGCTCTTTAAATCTGTCTGTCTCTTCTGTTGTTGCTTTCTTTGCTCTCTCTGATGTGTCAGTATGCTCACATGCTGTGACTCCTCCCCCGTTCTTTCATCAAACTCTCTCTCTCTCGCTCTCTCTCTCTTGCTTTCTCTGTGGAGGCGTTAGCAGGAGACAGAGACTTTGCTCGCAATGAATGGAGGGACGACGGGCGCTCCGCCTCTCCCTCCCTCGCTCCTCTGCACTGTGTGTCCGCTGCCACAGCCTCGCTCGTTCTAATCAAAACAAGAGGGTGTGTTCACACCACACACACTCTCACACACACACACACACACACACACACACACACAGCAATCTGTGGTTCATGTTTTATTATTGTGTATGGATGAATTAATCATGAGCCCACTGATCAGAGGCTTTGGATGATTACTTATTCAACAAGATAAATTCAAACATAGGCAGGTCTCAGCAGCTCCATCTTTTCAAATGTGACATCATGCAAATATCACACCTAAATGTGATAGTTGGGCGATTAATGTGCTGCTCTAACAGCCTGCACTTGTCTTGAACCTGCTGCAGGGATTTGCTCCTATTCAGACACAAGAGCATTAGTGAGGTTGACCACTGATGTTGAATGAGCAGCTCTGGCTCAAAGCCAGTGCTCCAGTTCATCCTAAAGGTGTTAGATGAAGCTGAGGTCAGGGTTCTTTGCAGGCCAGACACACATGGAGAAACTATTTTTCTATGGAACTGGTTTTACGCACAAGGGCATAGCCATGTTTAAACAGGAAAGGGACAAACACAAACTGTTGACATAAAGATGGAAGAACACTATTGTCTAAATTATAACTGTATGCTGCAGCATTAAGTTTCTTCACTAGAAGTAAGTAGCCCAAACCAAGACAAACAGAACCAGACCAAAAGTACATTGTGCTATTCATGAATTCATTTATTTATATTTGGAGGAACTGTACAGCACTTTGGTCAACCGAGGTTGTTTTAAATGTGCTATATAAATAAATTTGACTTGACTTGACTTGAAGGATTT
Source organism: Epinephelus lanceolatus (assembly GCF_041903045.1). Taxonomy (NCBI): domain Eukaryota; kingdom Metazoa; phylum Chordata; class Actinopteri; order Perciformes; family Serranidae; genus Epinephelus; species Epinephelus lanceolatus. The sequence continues at coordinate 39,819,420 of NC_135739.1, forward strand.
GGATAGCAGTGTTCACATACTTTTGGCCCCATGGAGCATATGTAATTTGAAGTACGTAAAACATGCAAAAAAAACAGCCTCTAAATGGCTGCTCCATAATTTCTGTTTCATTTTGAGGTTTTTACATCAGTATGTAGCTTCCCAGTAATGTTCCTTATGTAGTCAAATCTGCAAATTCCAATGTTGGTCAAAGTATGTAGCCTATGTTTTAGTCTCAAAATGCTCCCAAGCCCTTCTAAAAACTATTTCCCATTTGACCTGGCGTAGGGTTCTGCATGATGTTGTTGCTACATTTAAAATCATGTACTGCTGTAAGCGCTACGTTAGTCCAATTTCCAAAGTCACACAATATCGCAAATTACACAGTCAAGGCAGCGGTAGACCAGCAACTCCTGTCAGGTGGCTTTTAAGAGGGTGATATAACCACTTCTGTCCCCTGTTGGAAAGGGCTCCCTGACAGCAAGGTAAATGGGCAAAAATAATCTAATAGTGAATTGTTAAACTTATTGATTTATTACGGTTGGTCTTTTTAATACATGGTTAAAATACGTTTTGCTGCTGGCCACGGTCACAGCCACCAGATCCCTTTGACAACAATTGTAATCTTACCTAGCAGAACAGTAGTACATTGCTTAGCTTCTGTGTCCCAGTGCTCCTGTCTGCTTCTCCAAACTGGGAGCGCTCTGACAACTATCTACTGTAGGTAATACACAGGCTAAAGATCTACAATTGTAATTATACAATAACAAATGCAGTTTTACACCCTCCATACTGTTGTCAAATAGTGTTTGCGGGGGTTGAGGGAGAGGAGGGCATGAGCGCTGTAACCTACATCATCGCTTTTTGCTAACAGCTAAGTGGAAGGTTTGATTTGAAAAAAATGGCAAAGAACCCAGATGGACTCACCCTTTAAAGGATATACACTATAACATTATAGAGTGAATAGCTTATTTTTAAACTCTGGTCTGTTGGTTGGACAAAGAAGCATTTTGGTCCCCTTGGTTTCTTGGAAACTGTGATGGATGTTTATCATTATTTCCGGATAATTTTTACTGATATGATTAACTGAAAGTACATTATCAATAAAGAATATAATTGTTAGTTACAGAACTAACTCGAGGAAAATTCATGTTTTGAAGGATTGTTTGAAGGTGAATGTCATTAATGTTCCATCTGAGTCAAGACAGAATGACAGATAATGCATAACAGCCTATGCTGAAAACCAGGACACTATTTTTAACTGGCGAGCCTCCTCTGCAATAAACAGACGGAGAGACAGAAAAGGAAAAAAAGGAGAATAAGGACAGAAAGACAGACACAAAGGGAAATGGAGGCAGAGATTTCATGGTAGAGAGAGAAGAGAAGGCAGAGTGGCTGGTGTCCTCCTACGCTCCACAGAGAGCCATGTACCGATGACTCACAAAGAGATGAGAGATTCTTAATGAGGAGGGATGGATGGGTTGGATAACTACAAAAAATACCACCACTTCTCCAACAGTAACAGGAGGGAAGGAGCTGGTCTGTGCTTGTCCTCTGTATGCATATACTAGGATTGTACAGCATGGACACAACATGTGGATGGATCAGTATGTTCAGAATCTGCTCCCTCTTTGTGAGGAGAAACCAGACCCTAAGTAATGTTGGTGAAACAGTGTGAGGCCCCTCCCCTCTCCGTCTGGGGGTCCTGGTACTGGTCAGAGCCTCTGTGTTAATGAGAGCAAAGGCCAGAAGGGGCCACAGAAAGGAATGTTCACACAGCCACAATGAGACTGACTGACACCAGCTTACTGACGGACTGGGTCGACTGACTGGCGCTTCACTGGCTGGTTCTGCAAACACACAGAGGCTCAGCTACGTAAATCCCTCTCACATATTTGTTAAAGCTTTATTTGCTCAATGTGTGACGACATCCTGAATACAGCTGATCACTGTAGCTTTTATCAAACAAACAGGAAGAAATAATGCATATTTTGGGACTATTGTCAGTGGCAGATCAATCCACATTTAGTGCTCCAGCGAGTAAATGTGGCAGCAGGACGGGGTTTGTGGGATTCAGCCAAAATCAACTATGGTGTGTACTCATGGTAATGAAGGAACATGTCACCCATGTGCAACAGTGTGGCTCAGTGATGTGTTTTAAATAGTTTGTGGCTAACAGTGGAGCTCTATTGCACAGAGGAAAAAGATTCATCAGGCTGTGATAGATATTTACGGTTGGTTGGGTCTTGTGGTTTAATGAAATTCATTGATCTAACCATGCAATAGCCTCTGAGAGGCTAATAAGAACAAAACTAGACTACTGTTTGAACATTAAATAATAAAAACTACAAACTAAAACTCCAGTCACTTATGCTGCACATTGCACTGAAAAAAGACATTTATTTTTTCTATTACATTGGACCTATATGTCCTAAAGCCTGACACAAACAGCACAGGTCTTTGCTTATACGTCAGTCAGTTGGCGTGTGTGTGTGTGTGTGTGTGTGTGTGTGTGTGTGTGTGTAGATGTTGGTGTTCCAAGTGTCATTTAAATCCAGGAGATGCCTATGTAAAACTATGACAGGGCATATTATATTTAATATTTATATAATACTACTAATACTACTAATAGTAATTTATTACATTGTTGGGGAAACAAGCCAAATATATTCATGACATTGGCAAAGGTATCTGCTGTTGGCAATTGCTCTGAACAACATAAGTCCCTGAGATCATCATCAATATGCAATGCTATCACTCATCCTATTCTTTTAAAATGGTCTTAAAGGAATACTTCACCCACAAATCAATTTGTAAATTAATTAGTCATGCCATGTTAACTTGAATTCATGAAGAAAGCTTTGTTTTTTCCTGCATGCCTCCACTGTAAAAGGCAAATATATTCATTCATTGATTGTTTGGGGACTGCGTTTAACTAATTTTGACTAACTGATATACAAATAGTCATTTTGTGGGTGAAGTATTCCTTTACAAAACTGAATGGAGGAGAAAAATATTGTCAGTGAAAATGAAGAGTGAACCACATTTAGCATCTGACTCATACCTCCAATGAAGTGTGGGAGTAACTTTAAAGAGCAAGTGTTTATTTACAACTGATTAAGAATGCTGACTTGTATCAGAGGGAAGTCAGAGTAAACAATAAAATGGTAATTTAGTGCCATTCACACGTACAGCAAGGCAGACTAATAGGGCTTTCACACCACCACATGGTAACACTGCCTCCAGTCATTTCAATGAGGGCAAATGAGGGGAAAGTGGCAGAGGGGAAGCTGTTTTCGAACACAGCAGTAGGCTTATGAAGTGGTTATTGCCCAAGTAAAAGCACAGAAATTTCACTCTGCCGCACAGAGTTCGTGCTGAAGTTCTGCCAGTGGCCCGACCAAAAAGCGGGCATCACAGAAGCAGAAAGAAGACAAAATGGAGGAGCTAATTAATTATGGCGCTAGCGACTTATAAAGATAACCCTAAGAAAAATTGGGCCTAAGATAACATTTCAACCAAACCAGATGATTGCTGAAATGTTGAGATGTAACTACAAGCTAGTTTGCACTTCTGCTAGTGACTAACCAAAGCACCTGTATAGCTCTCCACACCATCAGACTGCTTTGGTCTGTATTTGTCATTCAAAAAGGGAAACCAGAAGACAGTTTTGACACCAGTTAGCCAGTTAGCACATTAACAACACAATCCAAGCATATTTACTGTATGCCAGTGAACAATAATATAAACCATCAGGAAACGTTTCTGCTAAAAAGCTCAATGGCTAAAGAAAAATAATCTTACTTCACGTAGCAAGTTTGTTTTGGTCTCACTCCCTCCCTCCCACTCCCCTGACTTTAGCTGTTTGTTTACTTTCCTCACTTCCATTTACCTTTTTGTGTGCTGCGCTGAACTGCCAATCAGAGTGATTTCATTCACTGATGAGCTTGCCAACGTAACATGTCAAATTCCTGAAAAAAGCCGTCTGAGGGCCAACGAGGACCAACAGTCCTGAATGCACTGCATAGACTAGGGTGACAGAGGCTCACTGACGGCCCGACATTGACCAACGGCCCACCTTGCTTTGTGTGTCAGGGCCTTTGGAGTCTACAGCTATGTTAGCAGCTCTGGACCAACTGTAGGCACAGCTGTATTTTGAGCTAAATGGTAATAACAGCATGCGAATATGCGCACGATGACAATGCTACCATGCTGATGCTCAGCAACTTTACCGTTGAAAATTGATAATATGCTTTTTCCTTACATTTGGGAGCAGCAGTAAAAGTCATATATTTCAGAATTTCATTCAAGTCCATATTTTCACTTTTACCCCTTGACTAATACAAACCATGAGCTTAACCACTGGTATATATATCCACCTTGAACAAAAGGAACCACTGGATTCTGTTACTTGTCTCTTGAGCCACAGAAAGAGATACTGTGAAACACAAGATGCTCAGAAACCAGAGTCAAGACAACAGGAAGAAAGAGTGATGATGAACGACAGAGAGTTAAGAAAGGCTGTTTTCTTCTCTGCTTCATCCACAACTAATTAAACCAAAAGCCTGCTCCTGCTCTGTTTTATGTCTCTGCTGTATTGGAGGTTAATTGAAGCTGTGGCCCCGACTGTCCCTGTCAATGCAGAAGAATTGCAGAGAGCAGCATTTTCTTCCTCTTATTTCTCTAAATCTTTTCCTGAGTCCCATAAAGAGAAAAAAAAAATCTTGCTTCTTTGACCTCCCACCCTCCCTGTTTGACCAGAGAGGCACTCTGTGCTCAGATAGTGTTCTGTTTATAGCTGACAGCATCAGGCTTGTTGAGCCCTGTCAAACCAGAGACCCAGCTACCTGACCTTCTGCATGTCTTTACAAGAGACTGCAGACACAGTGGAGGACAGAACATTGGTCTTTAAATCTAGACATAATATTTTCTTGCGATTTTTTGGTCTGTTGCATCTCAAAATCCTGTTACAAAGCTTCAACAACTTCCACAGTCTAGAGATTAAAAAGTCTTTCCGTAATGGTACCAATATGACATATTAAATAAAAAAGGCAAAGACACTAAAATTAAAACTCATTATTAGACCAACTAAGATATCTCTTAAAATAGTTCATTCAATCCCTGCTCATCCCAGTTTCATGTTCCCAAACACCAAGTTTAATCAAACAAATCATGAAACTACAAAATACTTCTGTGCCGCAAGAGGTACTTTGACAATCTGATTTTCAACTGGATCAGATTTCTATGACTTTTCATGATGATACCAGATTCATTCATTTAGTTTTCATCAAATCAACAAATGATGAGTCCATATGGGCATACAAAATGGAAGTAGCTAAACTTAATTTAAATTTATTGTAGTACTGACTGAAGGCTCGTAAAGTCAATTGATTGCGAAGTGAGAGGTCAAAGGTCACAGAGGTACACACACAGACACACACACACACACACACACACACACGCACTTACACGTACACATACACACACACACACACACACACACACACACACACACACAGTTTCATACACAAACAGTAATGTGAGAGTTTACATTGGACACGCTCAGTCTACCATTTCGATATGGAAACAAGTGACCTCTGACTGCTGTAGAGGACCTGAAGATAGATTCTAATACCTCTGACCATAGAGCCCCAGCTCACACATACATACATACATGTACTGTGAGTTTTATTACTGCACAATATGAATAAAATATGCAATATAATGAACTTGTTTAATACTGTGATAGTTATCTCAGAGGCAATATCATAAAGATTAAAAGGTACAGTTACAACTAACTAACTAACAACACACTATAAAACCCGGTTCTTTGGGTCTCCTGATAAATATGTACCAAACAAAAAACAATATCCAAATCCAGATTAAGACCAGCTTTTACAGGTTAGCATTCTATGGCTAACTAAATCCTGTCTACTGCTGCTTCGCAGTAAAAGCCTTCCACCTGCCAGGACAGGCAACTACATTATTTAATAATTCATTTTGTAAATTACATATTCATCATGCATTGCATGTGCTCTTGCGGGTATTTGTGTTCTGATTGTTTTTGTCTGAGCCTATGTCAGCAAAGTACTTTGCAAAAGATCTGAATTTATCAGATGATCAACAGAAATATAAGCCACCATAATTTTCCTCATTTCAGAATCTATATGTGAAAATTTGTTGCTTTTTCAAATTGTATCTAGAAATTTTAATTATTTCATGACATTTTTCAAACTACTACAATTAATAAAAAAAAAAAAAAAAAGTGCAGATTAATTAAAAATGGGAATAATTTGTCATCATGTGCCCAGCCGCCCTATAGTGATACATGAATGCTACATGAATAAATTTTATTGTTATTAAATTGTTGTAAAATGATTAAATAATGAATTCAAAATACGTAATACATTGTGCAGCTGCAGTCAGTTTCATTCTATTTTTTGGTGATGCAGACAATTTCTTCTATGGATGTCTATAGACATAGAATTAACAAATGGCCCTTCATTTTGCTGCCCAGCTCTTTGTCCACAGAGACTTGTATACACCTCCTTTTATTTACAGTTTGGTTGCTTAATTAAAAACTTTTGACCAGGACCCAAACCACAGATGTGCACACAAACTTACATCCACCAACACGTCTGTGATACAGTCACAGCCAAGTCACACATGCAAATGAAAATACATGAATAGGAAGTTATTTGCAGACACGGACGCACACAAACACACACACACACAGGCTGTTGTGCCAAACAAGGACGTCATCTACATTGTGTAATAAAGGAGCAGAGATAAAGAGCTCCTATTTGTGTGACTTCATTCATCAGCTTGATGAGCTGGTCTACTGTTAGTCTGACTGTCCTGAGCCAGCTGGCTGCCTGTCTGGACAACAGCCCGGCTGATACCTCTGCTCGGAGCATGAGTGTTCAGATACACTGAACCTGAGCAAACAATGGGGGTAAATGAGGTTTGGGGTAACAGCAGTGCTGAGGAGAGGTAGCAAGCCATACTAAACAATGCAAAGTCTGTCCGCTGCAAAGATTGACAAGTAAAGGAAAGTTTGTGAGTAAGGCAAGACAAAGGCAATTAAAGAAAGCTTGAGAGGAAGACAGCTAACAGATCTGAGCAACAATCCAGCCTGAAAATAAAAACATGAGGCTTGTGTATTGAGATGACAGCTGAGTGTGTGTGTTTCTGCATTATGCTGACAGTTTGCATGCTGCTCTGTCTACGCATTGTGCTGACGGTGTGTTTGAATGTGTGTGTCAGCCTCCTCAGACAGGACAGCAGGAGAGCTTGGCCTGAATAAATTAAACTCGGTGTTTGTTACAGACTGACGGAGCTCAAATGGGAGTACTGCATTAGTGAAGTCCATCCACGTTAGGAGACTAGAGGTTGAAATCTTTAAGACAAAGTTAAATCAACGCGTGCACATCTCTCTGTCTCACAAAGAGCTTTGACCTTACATAATCACAAGTCCTGGAAAATACATCCTAGTTCCACTGCTTTCTCTTAGCAAGACACTTCTTTATCATGGAGGCAGGCAGTAATGGCTGTTCTGCTCGGCTTAATGAGGCTGGATATGTACAGAAAAAGAGGAAAATTTTGAATTGCTTGTGTCAGAAGCCAAGTGTCATGGGAACTGAATATAATCTAGAACACTTTATACCAAAAGGTTTCACCTCAGCTACATGTTGAAATCTAACCTCAATCCACCAGACAGCCCTTGAGTGACTGCTGATGTGGTTTGAGGTGCAACAGAAAACTTTGGACTATATATTATGGACACTTTTTGAACGCTGCTGTACAATTTCAGATATTTAGATAACTCCTGTTAAGGGCAGCCAATAGCTTTTCAATCCATCCTTCAAATGAAGTAATTTGGCAAGTCAGCCTACCAACATATCCACTCAGACAGAATCTTTCGTACAACATTAGCTAGCAAGCAAGCAAAGGTTTAGCAGCTAGTTGTAACTTAGTTACGCTGCATGGATCTGGTGTTGGTTGCTTCATAACATTAGCTGATAAAGTAATTTGCACAAGGAGAGCAGCTAGCCAAATACCTGCCAAATCAGCCCTTAAATCTGGATAAATCAAATTACGCCAATCACACAGGACAATATTTTGCTATGTTAGCTAGCTAGCTAGTCATCCATGCTAGCAAGCAAGCTAACATTAGCCAGCTAAAACCACAACACCACAACATTTTTGACATGTCAGTGTTTGCCCTAACATTAGGATTTTTTTGCATCAGGAATACAGAAGTTATTATTTGGGGTACAGAATTTCATTAATTTACTGTTTATCAGACCACAAATGGGACAAGAATTAGCTAGCTACAAATGGCGCAGCCTGTGAACTTTCTGCCCCACTTCCCGCCACTAGGACACTACTTTCCTGGGAGGACAGCTGTCAGCAGCTTTGACTTAAGTTAATGCAGCAACTGCAATTAGGCAGTGCAAACGCCAGCCCCAAAGTTTACAGTGGGCTGGAGGCCAGCAGCAGTGTTGAGTACAACAGCAGCAACAAAAAGTTTGCTGATCTGGCAGGGACTCGTGGTGGTTAAGAGGGCAGTCTGGGAACAGACACCCTGTGCTTGGTCTTGCTCTGGCTGACTTCCAGTTGCTAGAGGGTGCTTAAGGTCCGTCGCTGTAAAATGTAGGTTATAGCATGGAAAGATGGAATGAGTGGACTCTGTGTTGTGTCGAGTGCTGGTTGTTTGCAGACCCATAAGCGTATTTTTGGACACTTTTAGCTCTGTAACAGAGCAAAAGAGAGGTAAGGCACTCAGGAACATGCAAAAACTTTACATCCCTAGGGTTTTCCTGGAAAACTTATTCCAAGTCCTTTACATAGAAGTCCACAGGGTGCTTGAGGCAACCAAGACAGTCAGGGAAGGTCTCAGTTTTTCAGTTACATTACAACCCCTTTACCAACTGGTAATAAAAAAATGACTGATACACGTAAAAAGTTTAATACTGAAGATTTAAGCAGAAGAAAAGGTACATTCAGACTGAGCATTTGTTATCATGGTTCCCAAACTCTGAAATAACCTCCCCATTGAAATTAACCTTGCAACTTTTGTGACTCCTCATAAACTTAGATTTCTGAATTTAGTGTAATGTCTGAGCTCAGTTTCTTTGATTTTATCAGTTAAAGACACGGTTATTAACTGCTCAGCTGTTTCTTGTCCAACTTTGTTTTTCCTATCATGAGAGAGCTAGAAGCTCTGATACAAGTAATGATGACATTTCTGCATACTGCCAACAGGATGCTGCACAGTGCAAGAAAAACATACTTCAGTCCAATTTTTCCACATTATAAATGTGCAAAATATAAAAGTGTCAAAATACGGTCAATTTTCTAGTCTTTTGCTTTCCTCCTCAAAGACATTTAATCACAGATCTACCCACTCACTCTGCTGCTAAAAGCCATGTAAAGAGGCCAGTGCTCCCATTTTTAGTAGTGGGGAGATCGAGCCATCACATTCTGTGATGAAGCTCAGACCAGATCAAAGCTTAAGAGAAAAAGAGAGGGGGGAGTGGAAAATGAGAGGAAGAGGAGAGAAGTGAGGAGGGAGGGAAGGAGGGGATGAAAAGGACGCAGTGTTGCATAAAGCCTTTTCCCCGTCAGAGGGGGGTTGATAAGAAAATGCTGAGTAAGCCGGAACAAGCTTTACACTGATGGGTGAGAGAGGGCAGCTGAAAGAGAACAAGGGAATGAGGGGGAGAGAGGGAGAAAGAGGTAAAAAGGAGACAGAGAGAGAACAAGGGTAGAGAGACAAACAGAAGACAAACTGTGAAGACAGAGACTAATGCTGCGCCCCATTTTTTCCCTTCACCCTTGACTTTTCCTTACTTTTATGATTTCAGTGTCCTTACACTAAACAATTACTCAGGCCTCTCAAACTCCACATCAAAAGTTACCTATAATACTTTACAAATAGTTCAAATAAAGGGCAGTAGGGATTCAATACCAAGTTACCTTTTTGGATCTGGCTTCAGGTTTATAAAATACTACATTGCTGAGGTTTAGGAATCTCATATTGTATCTTTAACAGTCTAACTTTTAACAGTCTTAACCTTTTTTTACTTTCTCAAGTGCAACATGCAAATTATTTAGATATCAAGCTTGTCATTTTTGCCTGGCCTTTACCATCACTTTACTGGTTATAATGATAAACATCACCAGTAGCTGATTATATAAGATATACGAATTTACATGAAAACTGTATCTTTCCTGAAGGACAAACTGTAATTTGGCTTATAGTTATCATGCTCTGCAAGCTGGTGAGCCAAAGATTACCTGTCAAAGACAGCAGCACCACACTTTCACAACACCAAATGACCGTGAGCATGTTTTTGTAGGTCAACAACCAAACAGAGGGGTGATACTTCTCTGGAGAAATTAATTTAGCTGATACACTCAAAGTAGCCTGAATCTCGCAGTTAAAACTTACTCATATAGCCCGTCAACCCAGTCGGCAGAAAAAATGTTGGCATTGAACATTTGCATATTAATTAGTAGATAACTTGCAATATCATAGTTCAATAAGCTTAGCTTTAGGCACAAAACAAACTCTGTTATGGTTAGGAAAAAAAATCATGTTTCGGCTTAAACTACCTGGTAGTGGCGGAACAATCCCGGTATAAAAAGCAGCAATGTCTCTGTAAAACAACAAGCACTTTTCGTGACACTATCCCTGTTGACAGGTCACTATAAAACACCTGGTTTGGAGCCTAAAATGCCAATTTAAAACACAGCAATAACTTGCTTAAATATGACCTGTTTTGTTGTTTTCTGGTCTTAAACAGCGGTCTGCAGCTTGGCAGGCATGTGGCCATGGTAACACGTGACAACATTTTCTTCTGGCAACTGGGCTGCATTCGTGGGAGTCTAATGTGTCGGATACATTTAATGAACATTTTATATCTTCTGCTGCTTATCTGATTGTCAGTTTGGACATAGAATGTTAGCCTACATTATTTAGGCTGACACTGCAGCATTTCATCATCTTTGCTTACATCCAGCTACATGACCATCCCAGCAAAATTTTGTCACGGACATTTCATGCTTTCATGTAAATGCTGTTGTTTTCTCCAGGAGAGATTCAGATGAGGAAATCAGTTTCTTTTACCAAAAGTTTATTCTTTGCACGCATGCAAACACATTGAAGAGATTGAGATAAAAAAAAAACACACATTCGGTATTTGGTGGAATAAGTGAAAAGCAAGGCTGAATAATAGCGACGTGTTTTGATAACGCAATCAAACAGAGTGCGGTGACGAACGGAGTAAAATGTCGGCAGTGTGGCAATATTTTACTCTGTCCGTCACTGCACTCGCATTTGCGACTAAAAATAGTTTTGTGCCAGCAAAATAAATCATTCAGCACGCTGTGTGAGTACAAATTTCAACCAGCAGCAGAAACGAAACGGAGAATCCCGCCAGTTGTGGGTTGAACGGGGGTCACAGACACAGACAGGAATGTATTCCTGTCAAATACGGCAGCGCATGATAATGGCTTACCGCCAACGGGTTCCAGGTGAATAACTTGTTGTCATGACTGCCCAAAAGTACCTGAACAGCCGAGCTGTGGCGGCACACAGTATGTGGCGTATCAGAGGAGAAACGAGCCGTTCACATTTCTCTCTCTGAGGCAGGTAACGGTCCACAAACCTCACCGCACTTTAGGGACTGTTCTTTACTTATGAAGGGACTGTCAGGGGAGGAGGGCGGCTGGTTGATTTTTATTTAATTTATTTATTTTATTTTGATCCCCCCTATGTTAATCACTTATTGATGCTGTTTTTGAAGTATGAATAAGTCAATAAGTAATTTATTCCATTGAAATATCATTGATGTATCATAGAAAAGTGATTTATCTTTTTATAAATGACAAAAGGCACATCTGCCTCATTTTCGCTGTGGTATCGTGATACTACCCAGAACCGTGATACTTTCACTGGTATCGTACTGTGGGTCCCAATTTTGGTACCGTGACAACACTAATCTGGAGGGGGTTCATCTGCAAAAACTAATGAAAAACTAAAAATGGCATTTGGTATTCGGTACTCCGTATTCGGCATAGCGTTTAATATTATTCAGATTCGGCCACAAATTTTCATTTCGGTGCATCCCTAATTATGTCTCCAACCACCCTGAGTCTTTTCACAACTCTACAGCAGCCCTGGAGGAGTCAAGTGGTGTCTTATCCCAGAGAGCAGTGGAAGTCTGGTCCTTCTGACCAGCATTGGAGCTCAGCTTGAATATTTCCACTGTCAGGAGGAAAAGGCCAATAGGAAAAGCAAGCTCTTGACAATACAGAGGCCCAAACACACACACGCACGCACGCACGCACACACACACACACACACAGGCTGAGCTTATTTAAAAGAGTTGCTGAAGGCTGTTTTATCGGCTGCTGGCCAAGTCAAATCTCTGCATACTACTTTGAGCTGATCTGTATCTCATAAATGCAAGTTGGATTTACTGTTTAACTAGTGGGTGGAAAAGTTCACACTGGTGATGTGTAAAGTATAAAATGTGTGTGTGTGTGTGTGTGTGTGGGTTCAAACTCAGTTCAAATTATTGCTGGCTCTGGTCAATGCACCTCGGTGCTGTGTGTATGCTTATTGTCCATTCAGTCGAGCCACACTGGAGACATTTCAGTGGCAACAACAAACAATGCAGCCTGTTTGAAAGTGAGGCTGAGTTCCTGCAGACAGACAGACTGCTGTTGTTCTGTACTCGTTCCTTCCTCGATACAAACAGTGAGCTTTGTTTTGGACTATGGGCAGACACACAGGAGAGACCTGGAGTTTGTTCTAAGACCATAAGAGAGATGTGACAATATAGGACTGGAAACAGGCACAGGAAACAGCTTAAACACTGTACATTGCGCAAGTGTTTTCAAGTCAACCCACTCCCACAGAAAGCTCAGTTTCAGTTTTTTAAGAGGATGGTTTAGGTTGGACAATGAGCTGAAACAGAAAGAGCTTCATTTTTTGGAATTGCTCACATTATTGAGAACATGCAGACACATTCACCTTAGACTCGTCAAGGCAGAGATGTCTGGCAGGTTGAAAGCTTAGCCCATTAAAGGCAACTTGCATCTATGTCCAGTAAGTGTTGGAAAGATGTTCTTCCTGCTTTTATGATGAGAACTGAGTCAGCCCATAAAACTTGAGAAAAATCAATTTTAAGTCTCACTATCATCTCAAAACGAGTCATTCAGACAGAAAAAAAAAAAAAAACTGGAAAAATCTATCACTTCATTTATTTTGGAGGAATCGAGCCTGAGCACAACCTCAGCTTCTGCTAATACTGTTACAGAGACATAAAAAGACAGGTTGACATGATGCAGGTGGAAGGATGAGACTGAGGACGCCACTGACCGCTGTCTGATCCTCATAAACTCTGAGAACAAAACAGTCCCAGATGTTATACATACAAATCAAATTACCCTGTGGATATAATTTTACACTGTCAATGTGTTTTGCTCTTCTTCTTTCTGTGTCTCTATCCAAAAAATGTCAAGGTTCAGACTGATGTTTTAACCACATCATTAACATAAACAAACTGTGGAAACTGCGTACTCACAGCGATCAGTGCAGTCTAATATTTAGGGAGGTGAAGACCCACATTTTTCATATTACGCATTCAGACTGTGCTGTTCCCTGTACACAGAAGATAACAGCAGGTAACAATATGTAAACAGAGAGAACCGAGAGCACACACAACACAGGGGTTTTATTAAAGGGTGATGTTCTGCAGCTCACAGGCACAAAGGAGGGATGTGGAGGAGAAAGATGAGAAACAACAATGACAGAAAGACACAAAGAGGGAGGGGGAGTGAGTGTGTGAGATGGAAAGACAATTCAATTTCCCCTCCGTCATCAGAGATGGGTGATACAGCCAGAACTGGATTACCTCATCCCAAACAGAACAGAACAGAGTTTGACTGTCTGTATGTTAATGTAAGTGGGGTGCAGGAAGCATCAGTGTAATGCTTCACTCAAGTCAGGGTGCTTTCTGTTTAAGCACGACCAACTGGAAATCTTCTTAAATCTGCACTAATATTAAAGCTGACAGACACCATTACAGACTAGCTAGTGAAGACAGTGGAGCATTTAGAGCCGGATATTTTGCCCAGGAGTTGGTGGACATCAAACTATAGCAAAAAGAAAAGTAAATAATAGACCTTCAGGTAGGGCTGGGCGATAAATCGATTTTATCGATTAATTCGAATCTGTAGTTTAGGCCGATTTGTTTTAATGAAAATCGAGTTTCTATTTAAAATCTGCCACCACCGCTCCACGCTGGGCTCCCGTAGTTCAGAGTGGGCTCCTCCCTCCCCCCCGCACACTTTATACACAAACAACATGGCAGCGAGCGGGGAAGAACTCGTTCTCAAGAAAGGGAACGAGTTCTTCAGCGCTTTTGTGTGCTTACCTGTGTCTGTGTCTGTGCTCACCTGTGTGTGTGTGTGTGTGTGTGTGTGTGTGTGTGTGTGTGTGTGTGCGCGCGCAAACACATCAGGGCCGAACTCCGCCGTGCGCGACACAGAGAGCAGAGGAGGATTTTAGATGCGCACTGTGTAGGGACATAAATGACATGCCGTTGTGTAAATAAGATAAATAAGTGTTACCAACGCCAAGCTGGCAGACCCCCGAACCGTAGTAAAGGGACCTCCGAAGACCATTAGCTCCTTTAGCTTGTGTTAGCTCGTTGTGGCAACACATAAACAACGGGACTTCGTCTGCGTTAAAGAACGGCACTTTATTTTCAGCACTGCAGGGATCATGCACAGTCTCTCTCATCAGTGTCTGACTTTTACATAGAGGGAAATAACTCAAAAACAGCATGCAGAACTGCGTAGGCTTCTTCACTGTGGCTGCTCGATGTAAACAACAGAGCACATGCCTCACTTTCTTCCTGGGGCGCATCCGTCTGACGTCACACACAACACCCGGCGCACTAACGTCTCATACCTCCAACATCAACTACATACATACACAGCTCCACACACACACACACACAAGCCACACACATCAGGCTCAGCCTGTAACATAAGGCTATTTAGTTTGTTTAATAAAAGGACAAGGTATAGACCTGTTCTATAGGAAAGGTAACCTTAAATGACTTCTGCTGTGATCCAATATGATGGTAGGGGAAACACTGCTGTATGATAAGAAAGGGGTCCGGTGGAAAGCGATCACAGATGCAGTCGCCATGTATATTGCAAGTGATATGGTGCCCATATATAGGCTACCGTGGAAAAGCTGGGGTTTATTCACATGCTGAAAGCTTTGGACCCCAGGTATGTGCTACCAGGCCGCAAATATATATTTTTTTTAACTAGGAGGGGAAAAAATCTATTTAAATCGTGAATCAGATTTTTTGTGAAAAAATCTGAGATTTTTTTTTTTTAGGCCGTATCGCCCATCCCTACCTTCAGGCTTAGTTATTGGCACTTTTAGTTGCACTGAGTCAGTCCATGCCACACTGATTTGCGTGTTCATTACCAGTTCTAACTGTGTGTTCACACCAGGTGCGAGTGAAGCGAATTACTCGCGCGTAACGTGTGTAACACGCCGCGTGTAACGCGTGAGTTTGGACGCCGGACCATTTTGTTAATTCGCGTTATCGCATCAGTCGCGCAAGTAGCAAGCCCGCCCATTTTCCCTAGATAACAACATCTGGCCCGCCATTCTCTCCTCAACCATTGCTAAGATAACCACCATCGCTGCTCTGAACCTGCTCTGGAAGTCCCAGATGTGTCGGAAGGCCAAACGCCGTCGTTTTTGGGTTCACCCTATCCTGCAGAAATGCATCCAGCTCGGCGAGTTTCACCACCTCCTCCAGGAACTCCGTCTGGATGATAGCCGCTTTCAGCGGTACTTCAGGCTGACTGGGGCCCAGTTTGAGGACCTGTTGGCGGGGGTTGGCGCCAGGATCTCTCGGCAGGACACCAACTACAGGTGCTCCATTTCAGCTGTGGAGCGCCTGTCCATCTGTCTCCGGTGAGTAGCAGTTTATTGTTGTGTCAACAACTGGACGTCAGGGAGTCAAGACGTCACTGACGTCAGTGACTTCAGGAGAATCTCAACGCTGATTGGCTTTCACGGCACAGCGTCACGCGAATTCGCATCAAAAGTTCAATATTTTCAACTCGAGCGATGAGGCAATGGACGCGAATTTCGTGGCTATCACGCCGCGCCTACACTTCTATCGCGTCCATCGCGTCGCCCGGCGCAAATTCACGGATGTGTAGAAAAAGCTTGCTAACATGTATGCCAAATATTGTGTTTTCAGCTCTCAGCTTTAAAATCCAACATGCAAATACATGCAAGAAATAACCATTTCAGACCACCACTATGCATACAAGTAAAACTTGAAACTTCAATTGCCAATGAGGAGACAAGTGATTTGATGCACTGGAGCAGGCACTTAATTATCAACAGTTTATATATTACCCCATCAAGTTTAATTAATTGTGGATGATGACGCTGTGATAATGTAGAAAATAATACATATGTGTTTGTGACTAAAAAAGAAAAAGTCAGACTTGGGGTTCAACAATCCTCACATCCTTTTGGAAACTGCTCTTAAATTTAAAAACCTTTTTGGCAACATCTTTGTCAAACTTGGAATAAATTTGACTTCAATAAAAACAACCATTCCAGCTGCAAATATTAATTCAATTTAATCTAATTTAATCTAATTTAATTTATTCATTTAATTCAATTTCTTTATTTGTCATTCCACACAAGGTATTTGGAAGTTGAAATGTGACTTTCACATATCTAATTACATACAACACACACACATGCAATAACAGCAGAGAGTTAGCGCAGGGTCAGTTTTGAGGGAGCAGTTTGGGGTGTCCGTGCCTTGCTCGAGAGCACCTCAGCAGTGTCCAGGGGGCGAGCTGGTACCTCTTCAGCTGCCAGCCAACACTCAATACTTAGTCTGTACAGGAACTTGAATTGGCAGCACTCCGGTTCCCAAGCCAAGTCACCAGAGACTGAGCTAATGTTGCCCTTGGACTGAGATACTGCCGCTCCTGATCAAAGGGCTGCACGTGGGAATTGAACCTAGACCACTGCAACGGACTCAGCCTATGTAAGGCGCACACTCTATGGGGTGAGCTATTAGGTAGTTGATGAGTTTACTATTAAAAGTAAGCTGCTACCAGAAAATAATGCACATCCTCTAGCTAATGACAGCCTAGTACTCTCTGTGGAATTATTATGATACATGATTAATTGTTTTGCGGTTTCTCTTATTGTTCCTCACACGTAGAAAACCTATTACCAAAAATCAATGCAGTCACGTTGCTGCAGAGTCCATTGTTACAGTCTTCATCAAAGGTGATTTTTAGAGACTTGAGTTTTCTGTGAATCACTGAGGAAACAAATGAGAGCTCATCAGCTTCCAATAACAGCTTAAAGGAGAGGGTTTGGTATTGATGTGGCTAAATCAATCCATTTCCCTCAGCGGATTTAAGGAACACACAGCATGAACTCACTATTTAACGCTCAATAACAATCCCCCTGCACTGTAGATGTGAGCTGAACAAATCTCCCCGCCTTCCTTTCAATCTCAGTATCCTGAGCCTCGCTTTTTCTGGCCATTTTTCTTGACGTGGTCATGGGAAAAGAGTTGAGAGTGATCTTGTTTGTAAGGAAGATCAGCGCAGGAGGAAGCTCACCACAGGCAGACATATTCAGAGAGCCTTTGAGGGAGGTGATGACTCCACTGTTGCTCCTCTTATTTTAAACTTTCAAAATCCGTACTGCCGGCTCGTTGCTCTCCCACTGCTGCCAAAGCATTTTATCATTATTTCTCTTTGTTGTTGAAGCTTTTTGATGAGAATTCAGTTTCATCGAGTCTTAAAGAAATGTCTTTGGTTTTAATCAGACTCTAATGGGAAAATTAATGGTGTTTCCAAAGCACAGATTTGTTTGGGGGCTTGTGGTTTGTATTTTCACTCTCCTTTCATATATTTTGGCTCGTGGATCCAATAAAAAGCCGTTGGCAAATGATGAAAAATGCTATTAGAAGTGAAGTGAGAGAGGAAAACAGATGACCGTGAGGAGCAAATGGAAGCCACCAAACAGCATCAACAACGAAACAAAGACCACTGAAAGGTCTCTAACAGCAGGCAAAGGAACTTTTTAAATTGTTTCATGTTCAACCACGACTAAACCTGGCCCGTCCAAGGTTTTCTATTGTAACAACAAAAACTGGAAATACCATTAAGTAAACCATAATAGCATAAGCCCTATTCGGACAGGATAATCATTACAGGGATGGTGGAGAACAAAATAGAAAAGGTTTTCAATGGTAATTCAACTCAATGGACCAGACAGCATTTTAACCATAGGGAAAGAACAGGATATGGTCTGTAATAGCAAACAGGAACTGCTAATAGCTAGTTTGGCATGCTTTTAATGGTGTGTTAATGGTGTTTTGCCAAAATGTAAACAAATGCAAGCTTGAAAAAAAGCATCTCAAAACCAAGTACCAGTAATTCACTCATCTGGAGCTTACATGACAACTGCACATTGATCTCTTGAGTTTCTATATCTAGTTTCTATATCTAAAATTAGCAAAAATATTTTTAACTTAATTCCATTTTCACAAAAAGAGTCAAATTTTACACAGAGCTCATTAAAGCAGTAGTATAAGCAGCCTAAAAAAATCCACTTTAAAATACAACAATGTCACTGAGTACAAGATTTAAATGACAGGACTACCAACGAGTTCACCAAAAAAATGAAGCAGCGGGGATGAGTCTTATTGTAATTCTACTTATTCAAATAGTAGATGGTATATGATAAATGGTAATGATGTGCACATTGAGGACATAACTGGATTGAAAACTTGAACTGAAAAGTCAGACTAACTAAGGACATAACTGGATAGATAACTGGCACAGACAGAAAACACCAACTATGGTATCAGACTGAATCTGAGCTTAGGTTTCTGTCCTGCTGCTGCGATCTGCATCCTCTCCACTTTTCTCAGAGTTAACTGTTCCAGTTCCCTACCTCGTGGCCAATGTTTGAACCTCGAACATAGCCTCACCCTCACCTCACACTTATCTGATGCAGAGCACAGCTGACTGTCACCTCTCCATCTCACACTGAACTGTGAGAGCTACACTCCAGATGACAGATTTTATCACTGTGGACCTCAGAGAATGTGTGAAAAACACATCTTAACCCAAGATGGAACTTATACCTGTGCTACTTGTACATGTTTTATCCTGCCGCTATTGTATTTTAATCACCTGTGTGCTGCTGCTACAGTAAGACGAGTTTTGCTATATTGTAAGTAGGGTTGGGTATCGAACCTCAATACTTTTTGGTATCAAAAGATATGTTCCTGTAGCACCGAGTATTGAAACTGTACCGCATTAAGTATTAACGATTAAGTACCAAAAGCTGGCACTAAATGTATGCTCAGAATTGCAGTCTAATTTTATATATTCCTAAATAATAAAGGTTAGAATTTAACCCAGTTTAGACTGCATTATGTATTGGCAAAGTTCTTGTGTAGAGCACCTGGGCCCCTGCATGACCCTTAACAGGAGAAGCAGTTATGGATAATTAATGAACAAATGTATAAAGTGGAAGGTAGTAAAGTATTAAGCCAAATAGTAGACAGTGGGTAGTAGTTGGATGTAAATTGAAGTAAGGATAAGCTAAGTAAGGTGATACAATAAAGCTGCGTTTAGTATTAGGTGGCGTTACGTTAAGAGAGAATGTTCAGTTTTAAGTTGGAAATGAAGTTAAGTTAAACAGTTACTGAGTGAAGCAGTTACATAAGAAATAATTTAAGTAAAGTAAAGTCTTACAAATCTGATGATTCAACCACCCTGTAAGCCTGGAGGCAAAACATCTATTTTCCATCAATAATTTTTCCTTCTCTGACTTCCACATATTGTAAGTTCACTAAGGTGACAGCAGTCTGGTATATTTCACACTGCTGACAAACTGTGGTTACTCAGACCATGAGGGAGCTAGCCAGGATGTCCTTGGATGCTGGGAACTGATCCGTATATAGGTCACTATTGATTAGGAAAAGGAGTGATCGATGCTGAGTGGAAGACTCTGGGGAGACGAAACACAAACACACTCTGTACAGTGACCATATAACATTAGCGCTGTTACTGGGCTAAAAGATGAAGAAGACAGCACTTGGGCTCACACACACAGGCAGAGTAACAGCAAAGTTCTCTTTATATAAGCAAGTGTTAATTACGTGATGGACAAGACTCATGGAGATGCCGATTACAGAAAAATAGAAATTTGTTGGTAGAGTATACTAGGAACTAAATTGGATTTGGTGTGTTCTTGACAAAAATGACATGTTTACCCAAAAATGGTGGGATTCCAGTCAGCAGATCCAAGAAGCTTGATCACCACTCCAAAATCAAAATCTGGGAATTTTCGAGCACCTCACAACTTGATCAGATTTCAATTCTGAGGGCTAAGATGCAATTATAAAACCAGCACCTTAGTTGCTTACTACTAAATATCAGATACTTTGAGACATTTACTCAAGCATTATTCTGATAGGTAACTTTAACTTCTACCAAAGTCATTTTCTGTTAAGGTATCTGTACTTTTACCCAAGTGTGGTTTTTTTCATCCATGATGATCCATAATTAAAACAAACAGATATATTCACTTTCATTAAGTTTAGCTTTCATTATCATTAACAAAAGATAGAAATGTGTCAACTGAAAGGTTACATTTTACAACACGATGCAGTGACGCACATGTTTTATGTCTGAGCAAGGTTGGGACCCAGCAGAACCTAATCCAGCTTTCCTGTTGCTGGTATAAGGACAGCACAGACAGCACAGACACAAATGTCTGTCTCAGTCAGCTAGCAAGGTATCTTAGCATTGCCATGATTCATCACATGTACCAGATTCACACGGAACAAGGCTGCGAAACACTGTCTTATGTTAACTACCAGGACGCCATGTTGCTCTGTCAGAGTAGTGTCTGTAATCAAAGCAACAAAGACAGCCAGAGACTATTTAATACACACTGTGGCGTCCAGCAAAACCAAACGGGTGTTGCAATTTCTCTTTTTGTCAAGCTTATCCAAACTAGCAACAGTAAGTGAGATGGAATTTTGGATTGGTCAGATTACAGCTGTAAGGAACATACAGCCCAGTCTTATGAAGTTGTTGCAGGTGATCATAATGTTGAGAATTGGCTTTTAAATTTGCGATTACGGACTCTTCTGCACTGAGACAATCTTTCAAAAGAGAATCTTGATGCATCTAGAAATCGATTTTTCCCCCACACCTACTTATAACAGGTTTCAGGTTATGTATAAACTTCATGTTTTAGGAACTTCTGACACTCATCAGATCGCATACCGTTCCCCAAGTTGCAGAAGCTAAGAGAGAATATGTGCAATTTTATTAGAAACATTTTATATGAAAGGAAATGTCCGTCTGCCCTTACTTCGTCCTCTCCATCAGGCATCCGTCACTTTATGAGACTCACAGCTCTAAGAGTGGAATACTTTACCTTTTAAGTGTCCTCCAAGTGGCATTTAAATGACTACTTGTGGATTCAGGACACTTTCAGCTGTCTGCTGTGTGTGCGAGCTGAAGCAGAAAGCATTAGCTCACAGCAAGACATGAAAACAAGCTGAGAGAGAGAGTCGTTTCTGAGATCACCCAAAGGATGATTTCTATGGTGCAGCTAGATGTGATACAAATGAACAAAGGAGTATCTATGCGTAAGGAATTGGACTCAATGACCCCCATCTCAATCTAACATTAACTTGCATCTGCTATGGATACATTATCTGAATAATGATCTAGTTACAACATCTGTGCTTTGAAAACTGGTAATGAAGTCTTGTTATCTCAGCTCTGTCTGTATTGTGAACAAATATCACTGTGCAGGTGAGGCAGGGGGAACTGGCAGACTTGTCAACAAACATGGTGCATCCCTGTTCAATGGAGTCAATGCTACTGTGTGGGCTGTAGTAATCCTTGGGGATTATGTGATATAACCTTTTCTCTCTCAATACAGATTCCTCAATTCAAAGTATTGGCTGATAACAAGTACTGATCTCATAAGAGATCACATCTTAAAATGTGTGTGTCTCACTGCATAGAACTGAATGGACTCATTCCCCTGACTGATGAGTAGAGAATTTAATGTCACATCACTTATTTATTGAAGGAATTTACTATTTATCTGGTGACATTAGCTCACAGCAAGACATCTATACAGCATAGCAGAAAACAAGGAGGGTCCTGCTGTGAGGATGCCTGAATAACAGTCAATCTGCTTTATCAGGAATGTGCATGTTTTGTTCAAGTCTGATTGACAATAACCAAACAAAACATTTACTATCATCAGATTCTGATTCAAATATCACTAATTTCTGATTAACTGAACTTTGCATGCATTTCCACCTTGCCACTGGCGCCATAACAATTATTGATTTTTCTGCCAGTTTTTTTTTCTCAATCAAAATGATTCATTGTTGGTCTATAAAATCTCAGAGAATAGAAATAAAGTGTCCTCCTCTAGCTTCAAGACCTTAAAGCAGGAATTATACTTTTGCATGGATACAGTACCTACAGCGTAGGCTCTGCATAGACTCAAAACTTGTATATGCGTATCCTACTCTGTAGCCTGACATGCACCTCCCCAGAAATGTCACCGCATGTCACAGCGACACAGACCTCCTGTTTATTTTTGCAGACTGAAAATCAGTTCCCTCAGTGGAAACAAAGTTGTTATTTACTTTTATTCCACAGATAAGAAACAATAAATTGTTAAGATAATGAAGCACTCACACAACTGCATTTTAAGTCTTGAGCGTAATCTATCCCAGCTTCATAATGAGAGGAGAAAAACTCAGCTAGCCGCTACCCTATTTCATGTAGTGTGAAATATCATAGGCTTATGCTAATAACATTAGCATGATGTATTCGTGGGAAAAACATGTCTAGTGTAAGAAAATCAATTTGTCTGTGAACCTTTTGAGTTATAAAGGAGCCAAATTTTGTAATGTTACCTTTGTTAAATGTCGCTGTTGTTCCTGGCTTCATATGAGTAGAGGAAAACTCCACTAGCCGCTAGGTTAATTTAAACAATATAAAATGCCATAGGGTTTTGCTAACAATGTGAGCATATTGAATTTGTGGAGAATATGTGTCCAGCAAAACTGAAGTGTTTTGTCTGTGAATCTTGCCAGTTTTAATGAAGCCCGTTTGTTCAATGTATTTTGGGTAGGCTTTAAATCAAACAAACGTTATAATGCTCAAAGAAACCCCATCACAAACTAGTATTTTGAAGCTGTAACTGCAGAATGACACAGTCACACCACCGCACAAGTATACAGTAAATGCTCACAAGACAGGCCATATGCATAGGCTATGGCGCATAACTGTAAACCTGCCTTAAAGCATTGTCTCCAGCAGCTTGTTTTGTCTGAATGACAGTAAGACAATAAAAGCATAAATGAGTGCAACACACCTGCCAGAATATATGTTGGGATTGTATGTTTCTGCAAACCACAGATACATTTTGTTTGTATGTCATTATGCAGTGAATATGTTGAAACTTTACGTTTCAATAAAACTGTGGTTAACATGTGGGTTTAGGCACAAAAAGCGCACCATTCAACATCATGTTTTGGCTCAAAGTGACCACTTTTTGTGGCATTATCCTGGCTGGAAAGACAGTGACAGGTCGCTAAAAAACGTCCACGCTGGGGCCTAAAAAGGTGTTGGAAAAACAGCCATGACTTCCTACAAAATAACTGATTTTGTTGTTTGTTGGTATTGAGCAGTGGTCTGCAGCTTGGCAGGTGTCTTGCCTAAGTGTCACTCCATCCACCATCCCCTCCACCTCCCGATGACAAGGTCAGCTCATATACTATCTCACTTTAGAAATGTTAATATGATACATACAAAATGTAAAAATACAATGTATTTGTGGTAGGGATGCACCGAAATGAAAATTTGTGGCCGAAGCTGAATAATATTAAATGCTTGGCCGAATACCGAGTACCGAATACTGAATACCGAATATCGAATATCGTTGTTTAGTTTTTCATTAGTTTTTGCAGATGAACCCCCTCCAGATTAGTGTTGTCACGGTACCAAAATTGGATCCCACTGTACGATACCAATGAAAATATCACGGTTCTGAGAAGTATCACGATATCACAACGAAAATAAAGGAAGATGTGCCTTTTGTCATTTATAAAAAGATAAATCACTTTTCTATAATACATCAATGATATTTTAATGGAATAAATTACTTGACTTATTCATACTTCAAAAACAGCATCAATAAGTGATTAACATTGCGGGGATCAAAATAAAATAAGTAAATGAAATAAAAATCAACCAGCCACCCTCCTCCCCTGACAGTCCCTTCATAAGTAATGAACAGTCCCTAAAGTGTGGTGAGGTTTGTGGGCCGTGAACGGCTCGTTTCTCCTCTGACACGTGACATACCTGTGTTCGGCTGGCTCGGCTGTTCAGGTACTTCTGGGCAGTCCACACGCCAAGAAGAGGATATTATTAGAGCCGACTTCTACTCACCAGTAAGCCGATGACCGACGTATTTGACAGGAATACATTACTGTCTGTGTCTGTGACCTCCGTTCAACCCACAACCGGTGGGATTCGCCTTTCGTTTCTGCTGATGATTGAAATCTGTAGGCTGCTCGCACAGCGTGTTGAATGATTTAAGCCTATTTTGCTCGCTCAAAACTATTTTTAGTCGCAAATGCGAGTGCGGTGATGGATGGATCGCCACACTGCCGACATTTTAATCCGCCCGTCACGGGACGCTGTTTGATTGCGTTATCAAAACACGCCACTATTATTCGGCTGCTTGCTTTTAACTTATTCCACTGAATACCGAATGTGTGTTTTTTTGCAATATTCAGCCGAATATATTCGGTTACCAAATATTTGGTGCATCCCTAATTTGTGGTTTGCAGAAATGTACAAAACCAACATTTTCTTCTGGCTACAGAAGAGTGCAGACCTGGAAACATTCTATAATGAAGTCTGAAACAAAAACCCAGCAACACACACCTGAGTGACACTTTTGGTTTTTTTGTTCAGATAGCAACAGTGACTGAACTTCATGATTATTTATATTAGCACAAAACTACTCATACTCAGGCAGGAGTTTCTTCTGATAACTAATACTTCCAGTACAGATCCATACATGTGCAATGTGATGGATGGCTGTGGACATAATGCACTGAGAATAAAAACTGCAGATACACAGAAAGGGAAGAAGAGGGTGAGGCAAAGGAGTACAAGGAGAAAGGAGCAGTAATGGGATCTTCTCCTAAACTGATGTGGTCGATAGAGATCGCATATCTGCTGAATCTAACTGACCCCAGGTCTGTGGCTGTAAACGGAGACCAGGGCTACAGTAAGAGCTCTAAGTGACTCATTACAGACCAGGACTACGACAATAACACAGGCTGACCTAAACTGGAAGCCCCTGGCTGAACCCAGGCAAGACAAAGTTCACAAAACAAAAGAAAGAGACAAAGAGGAATGTAGCAAGAGAAAACAGAAGCAGTGGAAAGCCAGAGAGCACTGTGCGTACTGTAACCCAGTTAGTGTGATTGATGTTAGACATTAGGTTTTAGACCAGAGGAGACTGGTGGGTCGTATCAGACCTAAAACTATACATCACCTCAGTACAGAACGTCTCTGCCCTGGTCCATTAGAGAGGCAATAGCTCACTCTCCTAATTAACGACCATTCATTTGTGTGTGTGTGTGTGTGCGCGCGCGTGCATGCGTGCTTACGAGACAAAAAGCTTGGAGGAAGCTAATAAAACTAAGTAAAGCAGGTTTCCAAATAAGCAACCAAGCTGTCAATAACCATCCCACCACGCTTACTGTGAGTGCTTTGATTTACTGTGCTTATGTTTGGATGCATAGAACACACACTCCTTTTACTTATCTATGAGTCATGTCAAAGACATATCTCCATCTCTTTACGAACAAGGTATCTTAATCTGAAATTGTTAAAGGGATACTTCACTGATTTTATACCAGCTCTGTATCATAACAGTGTGGGTACTATGTGTAAATGAACTATGGTAAACTCCCCACTATCCTACAGGCACACAGATCACACACCTGCTCATCACACAACTCAAATTTGCCAGATGACAGACACAAAGAGTATAGAAGTGCATCAAGAGAGAGACCTGCCCCACTCGCTTTCTCTCTCTCAACTTGGATCAAACTCCAATTAAATGTTGAAACTAAGCAGTGGTAATAAAACATGAACCAAGATTATGTTAATGCATCAAATGTTTCTCGCCTAAAATATTTTCAGAAACATATTTTAGTGCACTTACTGGTTCCTGCATAATGAAACTGAGGCTGAAAAAACTGAGATCAAACTATGAAACTAAGCAATGCTGATCAAATATAAACCAAGATTTTGTTACTGCGTTGTCTATTTCTCTCCTCAAATGTTTTCAGAAACATGTTTTTGCTTATTGTTAAACTGAAATACAAGATTGTTTGTTACCAGCCGGCAGCCACTGTGTCAAACAGACCAAGCTCGCCTTCCTTCACCTACCAGCAGGAACGTGTGGCGTTGTGCATTCTGGTAGCTGAAGGTTTTCTACCTTTCGAGCAAAAGCAAATGCCACAGCCCTTTTCATCTGTTTTCTCTGGTCACTGATTTCATAAATATCTGCATCTTGCTGCTGAAACAGTCTAGTTTTATGAAAAGACCATCTTTCAAACAGTGAAATACTTCAACAACTCTGAAATGAATTGACTGAGCAAACATACCAAAACTGACTGGTTCCAGCTTCTCAAATGTTAGCAATCTGCAGAGTAATGGATAATAAAATCTATCATGAACTGCTCCTCTAATGCTCAGCAAGACATAGAATAACAAAAACTATGAAGTGAAAAACTGGAGCAGAATCAAATACACTTTAACTGGAGTTTTCTGTAGATTGTAGATTTTATTTGACAAACATTTCTTCTGGAAACTTCCCAGATTTTTGCTTCTTTTCATCCAAATATCAAAACTGTTGTTGTGATTTTGATGACACTTTGTAGTTTACAATGAACTGGTGGTGAGAACAGCTCCAGATATCATATGGTTCTACTGACAGAAGAGCTGCTGATAATCCTACAGATCAAAGTCCCAATAGGTCCTAAACTACATGATGTTTGTGTTTTCAATGAGTCCTTTTGAAAAATAAATAAACAAAAATAATGAGTCCTATTATTAGGCCAAACTTCAGACAGAAACACACTGACACACAGTTGTTTCTGTGCGTTAACCAGAGGCAGCCACAGAGAACAACTGGCAAAGGGTGAGACAACGAGTCAGAACTCCTTACTGAGTTCCTGTGGGAGACCAAGCACTGTGTGTGTGTGTGTGTGTGTGGTTTGTGTGTATTTGTAGTTATCCCCCCCCACTGCCACCCCATGCGGCGTGGTGGTCACACTCTGCTCTCTGTGTAAGATACCAAACATGCACACACACTTGTCTCAAAGTGCAAATGAGAAAACCACACTGCGCTCAAAACATCATTAACCAGAGCTCCCAGGGTGTGACGATCACACACACACATACACACACACAGTCACAGTTCTATCTTTAAGTCCCTGTTATTATCCACTTTGTTGTATCTGTCATTCTTGTTTTAACTTTAAAGAACTAGGACACATTATTCTGTGAAAAAATATGTGTAAACATGCACAACACACACATCTCAAATAACAAGTGTAACAAAGTGAAATGTCAAATCCCACCTAAAACAAAGATCTATTAACTAGGGTTGGGAACGATTAACCGATACAACCGGATATCAGGTTTGACAAGCGAGAGATACGGCTGCGTCGGTAGCAGCCTCCTCAATTGATACGAATCAGCCATGAATCCTTAGATGAATCGATTGTAGAGTCATGGATCGGGTATCACGATACTAGCAATCGGTTGACTGGCTTTAACAGTTTGCATCTCTAAAACAACGCGAGAGCCGGCAGCATGCTCTGTAGCAGGCATTACTGACAACGATAATGGATGTAAACATCAGCGCCAGCTTGACCGGTGGAGCTGAGGAACAGAAGCTAATGCTGGTTGGATAAACCAGGGAGCAGCCAAGCCGCAGCAGAAACTAAAGGCGAATCCTGCCGGTTGTGGGTTGAACGCGGGGTCACAGACACAGACAGAAATGCAAGATAATGGCTTACCGGCGACCGAGAAGCCTGGCTCCAGGTCCAAGAAGTCTTCGTCTATGTCATGACTGCCCAAAAATACCTGAACAGCCGAGCCGTGGCAGCACCAGCACACAGGTATGTGACGTGTCAGAGGAGAAACGAGCCGTTCACATTTCCACAAACCTCAGCGCACTTTAGGGACTGTTCTTTACTTGTCAGGGGAGGAGGGTGGCTGGTTGATTTTTATTTTATTTATTTATTTTATTTTGATCCCCACTATGTTAATCACTTATTGATGCTGTTTTTGAAGTATGAATAAGTCAATAAGTAATTTATTCCATTGAAATATCATTGATGTACTATCGAAAAGTGATTTATCTTTTTATAAATGACAAACACAGAGTGTAGCAAACACAGAGAAATAGTCTGACATGCTGTCAGTGATAAGCTGCTAGTCATCACAGTCCATGATATCAACTAATAACAGGAGATGTCAGATTCTGCCCCTACATTGCATGTTATTATTTTACTCTGCTTTATGTTTACATTGTACAGCGTTATGATAAACTTCATTCCAGACTCAAGTCCATATAAGATACATACAAAAACACAGACAACACAATAAAAACAACACAACAAGTAGGTTTAAAACACTTAAATTTTACTTAAAGTTCACTTCACTTAAAGTTTAAAACTTCTTCCATTTTTATATTGATCCCATCCAACAAAACAATGTTCATTCAGCAAGTCTTTTTTGGGTCCATGTCTAAAAATACATACATTTGACATGTGATTTTGTTGTTGTTTGTCTTTTTATTTTATTTCTGCCAGTGCCATACAGCAACAATGCCTGGGGATGTGGTGTTTTACAAATTTGAAAATACTGTAAGAATGTCACTTTTATAGAATTGGCTTCTTTATTTTATAATGTATGATTAATGTCTACATCAACAAATGTTAACCGTAGAATTGTATCGATTCGTATCGTTCCTACACTGTATCGAATCGTATCGAATTGTTCTGTATTAAAAATATATCGTTTTTGAATCGTATTGTAACCCGTGTATCTAGATACGTATTGAATCTTCTATCACAGAGAGATTCCCAACCCTACTATTAACTAGTGTTGACATTTAAAAAAAACACATTAGGCCCCATGCAAGAACATACCGTACTGCCAGGTTTGCTCACTGGTGTCTTCAGAATGGGGTTGATGAAAACACTCCAATGTATCAACACAGACTTGTTGTTAATTGCTTATTTGAACTTGCATGCTTCCTGTGTATCAGTAGCTGTACATTAACATTAGATCAGAAGCAGTAATTAACACCCCAAAATTGCTATGTAGGTCAACAAGTTTCTATGCCAAAAAAAAAAGAAGAATAAAATAAAGGATTAGCAGTAGCAGTATTTGGGCACCCAATAAAGACAAAATATTACTGTAACTGTCAGCAACTTCAAAGCAGAACGCTGACATCATTTAGTAGTCTACAGCTGTTGGCAGTGTGTCAGCCACATATTAAATCAACATTTTGGTAAATACAAGGATCAGATCCGAAATCAGTAGACACTCATTACTGAAGGATTGTTGTTCTATCTTAATTTTAGTGAGGTCTGGTAATATATTTAAACTCCAGATTAATTCAGAATAATTCATTAAATTGTGCTTTTCCCCTGTAGCGAAATGCAGACATGACTTGTATGCCAACTCTCAACTACTTGAGAATTTTTTCTTGTACATAAGCAACAATTCTACGCAGTCATTCCATGGGGCCCATCATGAAATTTCACTGACACATATCGAAGAGCTTACTTACCATTTTGGGGCTGGTACAAAGTATACCGAAACGTGGCTCGGACATTCAGTATATCTACTGGTTCCCACAAGGATGTGGAAACACACACACACACACACACACACACACACACACACACACAAGACTGTCATACTGTCATGGATCTCATGCAAATCAAGCCTTTCATTTCCAATTAGCTCAGTTCACGGTTTTATTTATTGGGCTCTAATAAAAAGCCAGCAAAATACAGGAACACACACACACAGACACAGACACACACACACACACACACACACACACACACACACACACACACACACACTGACATGCTGAGGCAAAAGCCAATGAAATCCTCTATAATTACAACCGACATGTTCCACTTCCTGTTCTGATTGACAGGAGGAAGTTCCGCCTCACTAGACCTTACTAATCAATCCCAGCATGCAATCAGTCTATCTGTCAATCAACGAATAGCTCAGCCACAGTGCCAGGTCTGCTTGTCAAAGACAGACAGCGATAAGAGTGTGTGTGTGTGTGTGTGTGTGTGTGTGTGTGTCTTTTCTATATAGCCTAATAAATAAAACACTAACCACTGGGAGCTGTCTGACTGAGTCTAGATTGAAGGACAGCATTTGTGTGTGAGATCAATAAGAAGTGTGTCCTCTGTAAATAAGTGTGTGTATGTGTGCGTGTGAGGGTGTGTGTGGGTGTGTGTGTCTGTGTCCTGCTGTTTGCACTTGTGCTCATTCTGAGATTCAATTACCTGGAAAGAAGGGAAAGACAATAGAAAGATTTGGGCAGAGAGAAAGAAATTGTGGAGGAGGAGGAGGAGGAGGAGGAGGAGGAGGGCGGCAGACAGAACGGAAGATGAGGTTGTTTTGTTTTGTTTTTTTAAACCCTGCAGGGTACCAGAATTCATAGTTAACAAACAGACACAAACACACACACACATACACACTTCAACCAACATGACATTCCAGTCACGGACACCGTTTTCAGACAGACAAAAAGAATTGCATAATGGTGAGAAGTTTGTCCTGGAAGCTAAAAACTAATCTGAGAGAGTGAAAGCAGAGAAACAAACACTCAAACCAGCTGATGAAAAATAAACATGAGCGACTGTAAATGTGCTAAACTTTGAGCAGAGAGCCCTTGGAGCAAACATCCATCACCAGACCACAGTGGAGTTATTGTCCTCAAGGGAATATGAGAGAAATCAACAGAAATACAGAGACAAAGAAATGTCCCCTAAAACCTCTCCAACAAGAATTAGAAAAAAAAGACAAAGTCAACATTCTCAGCAAAAACTGAAGGATGTTGTCCCTCTCAGGCTGATGAGTCTGCTCCCAGGGCATCTCCCCTGAGAGTTCAGTCTGTTTGAAAAAGCCTGAATGCTGTTATCAGACTCATGTGCTGTCTCAGTCCAGACTCCATGCCAAAATGTAAAAACATCTACACTGAGGTTTGGCGATGTTTACCCAATTGGCATATGATGATGTCCACAATAACACATTCCATTAGACAATGACATCATTGTTGGAGTGGGGCTACACAAAAAAATGTGTTAACCAACTGCCAACTTCATGCACTACAGTAGCACAGTACATTGTCACGACTGAGAACTGAGACAAGGATAGAGACAATTAAGGCTAAGCACTGCAGCACTCTCCAAGGCGTTTGTGTTTGTGTGTGTGTGTGTGTGTGTGTGTGTGTGTGGGGGGGGGGGGGGGTGGACTATTGCATGCAATGTTGTTTTTAGGCCTGAGTATAAATATCTTGCTGCTTTGTCACTTTTGGACACCCCTGCTGGAACCCATGTATATCTATACAAAGTTACCAGTGAATCAAAAACAAAAACAGCAGTTAGCCAAGCGGATGTGAGCAGATATTAATCTGTGAAGGCGATGAGTCTTCACAATGTTGGCTACAAACTTCGCCAGGTAACACTTCGTCCCTCTGGCAATCACAATTGTTATTTTTTTAAGCACGCAATGAATGGCATTACCGCCATCGCAAACCCACGCCCCTGTGATGGTGTGGACAGAGGATTTTAAATCCCAATGCCGTGCCCAGTGGTCAATGGCTGACCATGACATCACTCATCAGCCCAACCCTAATTTGATGGTCAATAAATTCTTAATCAAGCAAAAGTTCCACATTCTCAGTTCCATCTCCCCAAATGTGGGGATTTACTGCTTTTCTCTGTCTTAAGTCACTGAGATTTAAAGATCTTGAGGTTCTGGGCTGTCGGTTAGACTAAACAAGACATTTGAAAATGTCACCTTGAGCTTTTTATTATTTTCTATTATTTTACAGACAAATGTCCCATCTTTTTTTAATGAAATGCTTAATTAATAATTTTAAAAAATGCAATCCAACTTATCAACAAGAAATTCTCCACATTGAAAGCTACATTATGCATGACTGATTTTCATCATATTATGGATATGGAAATGTAATGACTCCTTCTCCCAAATGGCTAAATAAAACAAACTTGTGCATGGTTTTAAATATTCTGGATATGGTGGGGAAAAGAAAAATGTAGCCCCTAATCAAACCCACATACACCTTCTGACTCTCAGAAGATTGTTAGTGAGAACATTGTGAAAACTTGTTTGTGCATCTGTGTTCCCTGTTCTTCAGCAGTGTACTCTGTTGGAGTAAACAGTGGCAAGACTAAAGCAGAGGCCTGTAGGGATCCAGAGAGCAGAGCCACATTTCATCTCCACTCTGCTTTTATCTGCTGTATGGGAATAAATAAAGCCTGCATTAGTCCCAAATCTCACCCCTGCGGACACACACACACACACACACACACACACACACACACACACACAAGCACACACAGATTGTTCGGGGTGTTACCAAGCTTCACTTGCTGAACAGAAACACACTCCCAAAGTTAATCAAAACAAGCAACCGAGACTTGATAAAGCCATCGATTTACACAGGAGGCTCAGAGCGAAACAGAACAAGAAAAGAAACAGAAACAACAAGAAAGAGGTGAGTGAGTCATCTCGCAGAGAGACAACACACATTCACAGCATCTCTAAACTCATGACAGTTGCCAAGGTGACAAGGACACTGCACTCCTGCAAAGTTTATGCGTGGGCATGTCCATTAGTATGTTTTTGTATGTGTGTGTGCAGGATCAGGGTCTGTTATGTGTAAATCTGGGCACAGCTGGCATTTGTGAGAAAATGGCGGCGAGTAAAAACAGTTTATGAGCTGAAGCACAACGAAAGTTTCAACTATCCTGGAAGCGGAAGTTTAGCTAGGTGGTGTTAGATGAAATGGGTGAAACTCCAGCTATGTATTGCACAGTGTGTCATAAGTTTGAAAACAAAGACTTCAGTCTTTGTTGTTGTTGATTACCACTAATAAATAAATAATTTACTTAGGGGCCAGGCCACGCATTCATTTATTTGTGGCAGGCTGCTATGATATCAGCATCTGCCACCACATATTGATTTTCTATTTTTGGAGCTGGACCGTTCATTTGGAGCACTGTTAGAATATATGTACTATTTGGTTATTCATTGCTCCACACTCTGGGGGCGCAGAGTGTGCTCTGGACGCTCTGATCCGATTGATCTGATCAATTATTAGCCCTGTGACTAAAACTTCACAAAGTGCTGCTGAGGAAAAAACACTTATGAAGAGTTCCACCTGCGCTGCATTCATGGACTCGCAAAAACCTCTGACTTGAGGGACACGGACACACACATAAAAATACCCTAAGCCCCTCTCCGACATGTGCAACATGGCTCCAAAAAAGATAATGTCAATCAGTCTGTTGGTCCAAAACTTCTGGCTCAGAAGGACCTGCCTCAACAACTGTTGGATGCTCTGTCAGGAAATTTTGCATCCTCCTAAAATGGATGACTGAATTCTAGTCATCCTCTGCTGTTTATGGTAACACAGCGTGTTAATGCACACATATTGTTAGCGTGTAAAATGACAACTGTATGCTTGTTGAAATGTTAAGTTTACTGTTTTTAAAAATAGGTTTGACATCAAGAATATCAAGAAATATACATTATTGTGATGACGACTTGAACCATACTGCCAGCCTAATTAGCACCCTGTACATATTTGTTTTATTCTGCATGAATGCACCTTTAATATGTCTCCTAATCCCCGCCGCCGCAGATGTGTGTACCTTTGTGAGCTTCACATTATTAATAGAGCCCTCATAGTAATTAGTTTAGATCTGTACTTGTTACCATGACTATAATCTTTTTTTCTTCTACAAATCAGCCATTATTAGTTTCTGGCCTATTGATTGTAATCCTAGAAAAACTACAGATGGTTTTTATTGTGGCTTCATCCAAATTTCTTCCTCCCCTCCCACATTTATTCTCATTTAAATGCATGTCGGCTGACTTCAAAAGGAAAAGGAGCAGAACAAATAGAATAAGTTTCCCTGTTCTAATTTCCACTTGAAGCAAGTCTCTTTTCTCCCTATTTTTCGATGAAAAACCGACACAGAAAAGACTGAAAATAAAACCTCTTCATGCCGGCTAATTATTTCAGAGAAATTAGTTGCCTGGAGCCTCGGCTGATGTTGTGCTTTGTTTTCCCTCTGTGAATTCCAAATGTGCACTGATCGCACGCAGACACTTAATTTTTCATGGTCTGTCCCTAATTGCTGTCTGCAGTCAGTCATGCTGGATCTCACCGCAGGAGGTAACTTTTTGCAGGAGAAAGTGTGAAGATGTGAGTGTGTGTATTGGCAGGTAATTAACTCAATATAGTCAAAAATCAAGTGGAAGCAAATGAACCAGTAAAACCTAATTCTGGTGTGTGTCTGTGTGTGTTGCTGTGGATGAATGTCATGTGCAGGCAGGAGGTAATTAGCTGAATATAGTCCAACCGAAAAGAAAAAAGGAGAAAATGAACAACCCATCTGACTTCTTCCCATTAGCTGCAAAGTAGTGGAACATCTGCAGGGCTGGAAATGGAGTCAGGTTAATATTTTCATACACACACACACACACACACACACACACACAAGAAAAAATAACACTTCGGCCTATCCATCCAGAGCTCTACTTTTCCATGCTTGGCTGGAAGGCTAAAAGCCCTTCGCTGCTAATAAGGTAGGAGGTGAAACCCAAAGTGTGAAGAACCAGAAGATGGAGAAAAAGAAGGTAGGAAAAAAAACAGTTAGTAGCTACATGAGGCCAGAAAGGAGAGAAAGTAAGTGATGGAAAATTAACAAATATGCAAGAGCAAGAAAAGGGATTTAGGAGACTTAATGAAGATGTGCTGGCAGATATGCAAAGGAGGCTGGTGATAATTACAGGTTCAGCCGCGGCTGACCGGTGACTAGAGGGCCCCCGCACTGTTGAATACACTCCCCGCATTCTCACCCAATTAAAGTCTGTCACCGTGAGGAAAAATTGTAAAGGTTGCGACGATGACAAATGAGGAGAGCAGAGCAGCAGATAGAGCCCAGGGGGCTGCACAGTGAACAGCACGTGAGCTTAACTCTGCAAAACGGGAGTGTTTGTTATGAAATCAATCCCCTCCGAAACTCCTGCTGTGGTGCATAAAGAGCTTTTATTATGTGAGACCAGTCGCATGCTTCAATTATTTATTAGCCTATTTAAATCTTGTAATTAAGGACCACATTAGGAGTATAGGATCATAAAAAGAAAAAT
This sequence comes from Epinephelus lanceolatus, assembly GCF_041903045.1. NCBI lineage: Eukaryota > Metazoa > Chordata > Actinopteri > Perciformes > Serranidae > Epinephelus > Epinephelus lanceolatus. The sequence continues at coordinate 39,855,093 of NC_135739.1, forward strand.
AGGCCTTTATCACTGCTCCAACTTTGCCAGTTACTGCACTGACAAAGTTTCAAAGTGAAACTAATTTGCAGTAAAGGGCTCCAGAAGACCCTATATACTGGTGTACACTGGTGTCTGGTCACACTGACTTCTCTATTTATTGGCACAGATGTAATTTTAGTCAAACCCTAAACTTCTGATTATTTATTCAGATTTGCAAAAAAATCTGCAGTGACTGGACAAAATTGCAGGGCAATGCAGAATTGACAGAAATTGGTTGAATTTGTTTTAATAGTTGCTGGACACTGCAAAATCATGGAGGGGCTGGTTAATGGCGCAAGTACTGTCCCCTGAGCACGACTGATAAAAAGAGTGCTACATTATTGGGTGTTTGTAGACTTAATGTTGCTAGGCTAGCAAGTTTCTGTAAGTCTATTTAAAGTGTGCTGTTAAGATGTATTTAGCCCTAAAAGTGTTCAGGAAGCCCATTTTAACATACAAGAGTTTTTAACAGTTTATGTAATGTGTTTTTCTGCAATGGATAAAATACATTTCTGAGGCGCAAAAACAAAGCATCCAAAGAGACTGAAAATGGATTTCAAAACAGTTTTAACAAGCCACAAAATTTGGCATATACCCTCTGCAAAAATGGAAGCATTAATGGTTAAGTTTTACTAAAGAAAGGCTTCAAAGATGAAGATTATCACATCCTTGGAGTGATAGACTACCGTTACTGCAGCCTAAATAAGTGTTGCTTATCATCAAAAAAGTCAAAAAGAAAAAACAAGTGTTGACATCCTATCAGAGTCATCTTTTATTCAGACCATTACAGTGTTTAAAGATATGTTGCAGCAAACTATTCAAGTAAAGGGTGTTGGTGTTTTTTACAGTGACATGAAAGGGTTAAGAGAAAATAAACCTTGTGTGAGACTTGTGGAAACTTCTCAACAATTTAAGATATGCAAGAACAAAATATGAAAAAGTTTGTGCTCCATTTATCAGTGAATGTTTTTTTTAAATATCCCCTTCCTCTGACAGAGCAGACAGCAGATACACAAGGCCAGGCAGGTCTGTTCATTTCACCTCCATCTCTAATTCATCCATCTCCCTCCACCTCCTCTCACACCTCCTCCATCCCCTGCGTGAGTTTTGTTATTACACTCTGGCTTGATTTATTTATTCTGTCCATCACAGCATTGCCCTTTTCCCCTCTATCCCTCCTTCTGCATAATATTTTCCATCTCATCACGGTATGCACCGCCGGACTTGTCGAATCTCTTGTCTGCTGAGGTGTGAGATGTAAGAAGGGAAGTCAAACCTGTACCCCTCCCAGCTTCCTCTCTGCCCTTCATATTTGACACACAAAACAAAACCCTGCTCACATTCAGGACCAGGAACATTTCACTTTTTTGCTGCCTCATTGGCAAGTCTAACAAACAACTGGGACTGCAACTAAAACATTTTAAATAGTCACTGATATATTCTCAGTGTAGTTTTCAATTTTTTTCAGCAGTAAAATAACTGTAGCACTGTTGTAAACTGTTATGTAGGTGAATGTCAGGTTGTCATGGGACTTTGAGTGTTGTGTGCCTGTGTCATCATTTTGACATACATGTAATAAGCTCCATATGGACTACTTAGTCACAATGATAACCCTTTCTTTATAACAGATATAAAACATCTTAGAGGACTAAGCCTCTGAATCTAAGCATAACTGCTGACGTATATATAACATTAAGTATGCCACAGTGAGGACATTTTTCCACCAGTGAATAAGTTTGTGACAACACCGGTGTTATAGAAAACACCAGACATTTTACAAGAAATGGTGTTTGTAGATGTTAAGATCAGTGCTGCATGAAGTTAGTAACTATGCACACCCAAAATCTCCTACTGCTGCGGCTAACATCAATCTTGCAAAACACAAGTTGACTTCTATTTTGACCTAGTCTAAGAAAAAGCAATGTGTTTAGCAGTGAGATTAACACTATCGTTCCTTAAATAAAAAGACAACAGTCATTTCAAACATTTATTGACAGTGGATGGTTTTGAAATATTGCAAAGTCAGGAGCTGCCACCATGAGATGTTTGATAAAGAGCTGCAGGCAACAGGCTGCACACCTCCAGCTGTTTAGTGATGTAACCAACTCCTTTTCTCTCATTAATGTTATCGGATTTCCTATTAGCACTGAGTTTAAATCCAAAATATTCACACTAAATCCTCCACCATCGTCTTGTCATTGAACTCTCCTTATTCTGGTCGCATGATAAATAATATCTGACTCTGGCTACTCTGTGCAGCTTCTGTATGAAGCAGACACTTTCAGTTTAGAATTGTAGCATCCTTCATACACTGAGTATGTAGATCGCCCCCTGGTGGCTGGCTACAGTGTAAGCCATTAACCCGCTAATGATGATGTTCCCAATTGATTCATCACAATGTCAAATACCACTGTTATGCTGATGATATACAAGTGTTCCCTCTTGTTTCCCAGACAGCCCATGTTTTTTTTAGCAGAATTACAACATTTTAATTTAAGCAGAATTACTATATTATGTGCTCTCTTTCTTCTGGCTGCATTACATATTTCAGAATCTTGATGTGATAGTCTCATGAAGTTGTTTTTTTTTTTTTAGATATGTCTTATTTATTTCTGTGGTTTTTGGCCAGCTCTTGTGTTGTCTTAAGATACCATTTAGGTTGTCTGTACAATGATATCACATTATACTACATTTCTGTTATTCTCTTCTCCAGGGAATTCATTAAATTGCCCTGACTAGAATACACCACTCAAAACCGACAAAGTGTTCCAGACCTTTTACAATCAGTGGGAAATAGGGAGGATTCAGACAGCCACTATCTGACGTGAAGTTGTTCATTACTAAAAGCACTCTCTGCTGCATCTCCTTTCTACTGAGCAGTCCAGGTTCAAACAAGGACACTGCAGTCGTGTGGAGCCCAGCTGAGCAGACTCGTCTCTCACCTGGACCCCAGGTACTGTTTGCCTGCCAGCTCGATTCAGCTCTGTGCTTTCTTTCATGACCAACACATCGAGTGATGCCTCTTAAGCCTCTCCTTCTCAACTTAAAGAGGATCAAGAGATGAAAGCAGAGAGAAAAGAAGGAGGAAGAGTGAAGTAAAGAGAGAGAAGATGATAGAGTCAGAATTGTAGCAACAATACAGAGATGAAGAGAAACTGAAATATAGAGTGGCAAAGAAGACAACAAAAGAGATGGTGAAAAGAAAGAAAGCCTAGCTGCTACACATGCTAATATCAGGTCATTTAGGTAAGGTAAGTTATGCTTTATTGTCCCACAGGGAAATCTGTGGGACAATAAAGTATACTTTACCTAACCCTAAAACGACCCGATATTGGGTCATTTTAGGGTTAGCTAAGGTTAAATCTTAATGTTTAAACCAAAGGGGATTATAAAGGGGGATGCATAGAATGTCTCATCCATATGGGAAAAGCGCTTCTCTGTTTTATAGATTAATACATTCAGTACATACACTCTCTACCTCAATCCGAGCACTAAGGACAGAAGAAGCTTGCGTGGGCATGCTGTATTCGACTCAAGCTGATCAGTGGTTCGTATACTCCTTAAGAAAAGCAATTTTAGCACCATAGCAACACCATTCCACAATTTGTGCTTCACTTATTCCAAGGGTTGGTTCACAGAAAAGACTAAAACAGTATCCCTGTTTCAATATGAGGTTTTTGCAGAAAGAAGTTCCAGTCGAGATTGAATAATATTGGAAAAAACTGACATTGCATTTTTTCTGCTACACACACACACACATATTATATATATATATATATATATATATATATATATATATATATATATACACAGTACAGGCCAAAAGTTTGGACACACCTTCTCATTCAATGCGTTTTCTTTATTTTCATGACTATTTACATTGTAGATTCTCACTGAAGGCATCAAAACTATGAATGAACACATGTGGAGTTATGTACTTAACAAAAAAAGGTGAAATAACTGAAAACATGTTTTATATTCTAGTTTCTTCAAAATAGACACCCTTTGCTCTGATTACTGCTTTGCACACTCTTGGCATTCTCTCCATGAGCTTCAAGAGGTAGTCACCTGAAATGGTTTCCACTTCACAGGTGTGCCTTATCAGGGTTAATTAGTGGAATTTCTTGCTTTATCAATGGGGTTGGGACCATCAGTTGTGTTGTGCAGAAGTCAGGTTAATACACAGCCGACAGCCCTATTGGACAACTGTTAAAATTCATATTATGGCAAGAACCAATCAGCTAACTAAAGAAAAACGAGTGGCCATCATTACTTTAAGAAATGAAGGTCAGTCAGTCCGGAAAATTGCAAAAACTTTAAATGTGTCCCCAAGTGGAGTCGCAAAAACCATCAAGCGCTACAACGAAACTGGCACACATGAGGACCGACCCAGGAAAGGAAGACCAAGAGTCACCTCTGCTTCTGAGGATAAGTTCATCCGAGTCACCAGCCTCAGAAATGGCAAGTTAACAGCAGCTCAGATCAGAGACCAGATGAATGCCACACAGAGTTCTAGCAGCAGACCCATCTCTAGAACAACTGTTAAGAGCAGACTGCGCGAATCAGGCCTTCATGGTCAAATAGCTGCTAGGAAACCACTGCTAAGGAGAGGCAACAAGCAGAAGAGATTTGTTTGGGCCAAGAAACACAAGGAATGGACATTAGACCAGTGGAAATCTGTGCTTTGGTCTGATGAGTCCAAATTTGAGATCTTTGGTTCCAACCGCCGTGTTTTTGTGAGACGCAGAAAAGGTGAACGGATGGATTCCACATGCCTGGTTCCCACTGTGAAGCATGGAGGAGGAGGTGTGATGGTGTGGGGGTGTTTTGCTGGTGACACTGTTGGGGATTTATTCAAAATTGAAGGCACACTGAACCAGCATGGCTACCACAGCATCCTGCAGCGACATGCCATCCCATCCGGTTTGCGTTTAGTTGGACGATCATTTATTTTTCAACAGGACAATGACCCCAAACACACCTCCAGGCTGTGTAAGGGCTATTTGACCAAGAAGGAGAGTGATGGAGTGCTGCGGCAGATGACCTGGCCTCCACAGTCACCGGACCTGAACCCAATCGAGATGGTTTGGGGTGAGCTGGACCGCAGAGTGAAGGCAAAGGGGCCACCAAGTGCTAAACACCTCTGGGAACTCCTTCAAGACTGTTGGAAAACCATTTCAGGTGACTACCTCTTGAAGCTCATGGAGAGAATGCCAAGAGTGTGCAAAGCAGTAATCAGAGCAAAGGGTGGCTATTTTGAAGAAACTAGAATATAAAACATGTTTTCAGTTATTTCACCTTTTTCTGTTAAGTACATAACTCCACATGTGTTCATTCATAGTTTTGATGCCTTCAGTGAGAATCTACAATGTAAATAGTCATGAAAATAAAGAAAACGCATTGAATGAGAAGGTGTGTCCAAACTTTTGGCCTGTACTGTATACAGTCCCTGACAAAAGTCTTGTCGCTTATCCAAGTTGTAGGAACAACAAATAATAACTTGACTTGTAGTTGATCAATTGGAATCAGAAATGGCTTATATGAAAGGCAAAGGCCTCTAGATTATGCTTATTATACCAAAATAAAGTTGTGCATCATTCACTGAATTTTATCATTTAATTAGGACAGAAAGGTCAGATCTTGCTTGGACAAAAGTCTTGTCGCATACAAAAATAATATACTGTAGAAATGATACTTTATTTTGAATACACAAACATGCTCCAATAACATCAGAACATAAAGTCATGGTGCCTTGGGAAAAAGAATTAATATCGTGTATGACTCCCATGAGCTTGGAGGACTGCATCCATACGTCTCGGCAATGACTCAAATAACTTATTGATGAAGTCATCTGGAATGGCAAAAAAAAGCAGTCTTGCAGGACTCCCAGAGTTCATCAAGATTCTTTGGTTTCATCTTCCAAGCCTCCTCCTTCATCTTACCCCAGACATGCTCAATAATGTTCATGTCTGGTGATTGGGCTGGCCAATCCTGGAGCACCTTGACCTTCTTCACTTTCAGGAACTTTGATGTGGAGGCTGAAGTATGAGAAGGAGCACCATCCTGCTGAAGAATTTGCCCTCTCTTGTGGTTTGGAATGTAATGGGCAGCGAGAACCTCTTGATACTTCAGGCTGTTGATGTTGCCATCCACTCTGCAGGTCTCTCGCACACCCCCATACTGGATGTAACCCCAAACCATGATTTTTCCTCCACCAAACTTGACTGTTTTCTGGGTGAATCTTGGGTCCATGCGGGTTCCAACAGGTCTTCTGCAGTATTTGCGGCGATTGGGATGCAGTTCAATGGATGATTCATCAGAAAAATCAACCTTCTGCCACTTTTCCACTGTCCATCCTTTCTGCAAGCTGTGGGCCTTGGCAAATGCAGCACGATTCTTTTGTTGTCTTCTGTTTAATGCTGGTTTGTGAGCAGTAATTCGGCCATGGAGACCATTGCGTGAGAGAATTCGACAAACTGTTCTGGTAGATACAGGGGTTTCTGGTGACCAGTTCTGATGTAGCTCTGCTGCAGTTGAAAAAGGGCTGGCCCTGGACTGCCGAAGCAACAAACGGTCCTCTCTAACAGTTGTGTTACGGGGTCTGCCTGACGTGGGCTTGTCATGAACGTCACCAGTTTCTTCAAATCTTTTTTTTTATCCTCTCCACTTGACGTTTGGATACACTGAAGATGTCTGCCACCTCAGCAGCAGACTTGGTCTTCAGGCTCTTGATGATCAGCACTTTGGTCTGTGGTTGAATCTTTGGCATGTTGTCAGCGGTCAGGTTGCACTTCACATGAAGGTCTGGTGTGCTGGGGTTCTTTTTATACACACCTGGGAATGTGTTAATTACAGTATTTGTCACAGGTGGAGCTCTAATTTGTGATTGGTTGAATCGTTTAAAGACACGACAAGACTTTTGTCCAAGCAAGATCTGACCTTTCTGTCCTAATTAAATGATAAAACTCAATGAATGATACACAACTTTATTTTGGTATAATAAGCATAATCTAAAGGCCTTTGCCTTTCATATAAGCTATTTCTGATCCCAATTGATCAACTACAAGTCAGGTTATTATTTGTTGTTCCTACAACTAGGATAAGCGACAAGACTTTTGTCAGGGACTGTATATATATATATATATATATATATATATATATATATATATATATATATATATATATATATATATACATACAGTACAGGCCAAAAGTTTGGACACACCTTCTCATTCAATGCGTTTTCTTTATTTTCATGACTATTTACATTGTAGATTCTCACTGAAGGCATCAAAACTATGAATGAACACATGTGGAGTTATGTACTTAACAAAAAAAGGTGAAATAACTGAAAACATGTTTTATATTCTAGTTTCTTCAAAATAGCCACCCTTTGCTCTGATTACTGCTTTGCACACTCTTGGCATTCTCTCCATGAGCTTCAAGAGGTAGTCACCTGAAATGGTTTCACAGGTGTGCCTTATCAGGGTTAATTAGTGGAATTTCTTGCTTTATCAATGGGGTTGGGACCATCAGTTGTGTTGTGCAGAAGTCAGGTTAATACACAGCCGACAGCCCTATTGGACAACTGTTAAAATTCATATTATGGCAAGAACCAATCAGCTAACTAAAGAAAAACGAGTGGCCATCATTACTTTAAGAAATGAAGGTCAGTCAGTCCGGAAAATTGCAAAAACTTTAAATGTGTCCCCAAGTGGAGTCGCAAAAACCATCAAGCGCTACAACGAAACTGGCACACATGAGGACCGACCCAGGAAAGGAAGACCAAGAGTCACCTCTGCTTCTGAGGATAAGTTCATCCGAGTCACCAGCCTCAGAAATGGCAAGTTAACAGCAGCTCAGATCAGAGACCAGATGAATGCCACACAGAGTTCTAGCAGCAGACCCATCTCTAGAACAACTGTTAAGAGGAGACTGCACGAATCAGGCCTTCATGGTCAAATAGCTGCTAGGAAACCACTGCTAAGGAGAGGCAACAAGCAGAAGAGATTTGTTTGGGCCAAGAAACACAAGGAATGGACATTAGACCAGTGGAAATCTGCGCTTTGGTCTGATGAGTCCAAATTTGAGATCTTTGGTTCCAACCGCCGTGTCTTTGTGAGACGCAGAAAAGGTGAATGGATGGATTCCACATGCCTGGTTCCCACTGTGAAGTATGGAGGAGGAGGTGTGATGGTGTGGGGGTGTTTTGCTGGTGACACTGTTGGGGATTTATTCAAAATTGAAGGCACACTGAACCAGCATGGCTACCACAGCATCCTGCAGCGACATGCCATCCCATCCGGTTTGCGTTTAGTTGGACGATCATTTATTTTCCACCAGGACAATGACCCCAAACACACCTCCATGCTGTGTAAGGGCTATTTGACCAAGAAGGAGAGTGATGGAGTGCTGCGGCAGATGACCTGGCCTCCACAGTTACCGGACCTGAACCCAATCGAGATGGTTTGGGGTGAGCTGGACCGCAGAGTGAAGGCAAAGGGGCCAACAAGTGCTAAACAGCTCTGGGAACTCCTTCAAGACTGTTGGAAAACCATTTCAGGTGACTACGTCTTGAAGCTCATGGAGAGAATGCCAAGAGTGTGCAAAGCAGTAATCAGAGCAAAGGGTGGCTATTTTGAAGAAACTAGGATATAAAACATGTTTTCAGTTATTTCACCTTTTTTTGTTAAGTACATAACTCCACATGTGTTCATTCATAGTTTTGATGCCTTCAGTGAGAATCTACAATGTAAATAGTCATGAAAATAAAGAAAACGCATTGAATGAGAAGGTGTGTCCAAACTTTTGGCCTGTACTATATATATATATATATATATATATATACATATATATATAAAATATATAAATACAGTTTTCAGATGACTTGAATAGTACTATTAAAAATATTAAATCATTCTACAATTATTGCTGTGATTTTGTAGGGGAGTGCATCTGCAGAGAAAATAATACTAATAAAAGCTGAATATATGTATATGGATATAAAGATGAAGGGTGGCACATCTCCACTCACTCTCACTGTGCAAACGTGAGGCCAAAATATCCAGGATACAGCCGCTGCCGTCTTGGGCTGGTGACGTTTTTTGGAGCCAGAGTCTGCACCGTAGCGATCTCCATGGTATCGAGTTCCTGCCTATTCACTCATCTGATCAATCACGAGCAGCGTCATTTCATGAGTACAATGATTGGCACACAGCTGTCAGTTGTGACATCAAACCCCCTTTTGAAAGCATCAAATAACTAATTAAAACCAAAGTTATGAGTTAAATGTACATACACTGGCATGATAAGCCCTACCTAAAATGACAGAAACCATCTTTGGGAAAAATCTATTTGACATGTACTTAGATCTTTAGACTTGGCCCATGTCCCATCCACTAACATGGAGGGGGTGGGGTATATATCCTATACTACAGACCAGGGAGCGATCAAGATGTTCTAATTTTACTTTTGGAGAGCTGTCATGTTGTACATCTTTATTATACATTCCTACTATACTTCTCAGTCAATCCAGGCTAAAGTCAATGATCTAACATGTCACATTAATAATGCATGTTGCTAACCTTATGTGTCTCCTCTCCTGTTCCTCACTTATTTTTTGGTTGCAGATGTCGACTACAAGCAGGGTGAGCTTTGGTTGTTTATCAGACAGACTGTGTTAGTGTTAACATTACCTTTCCAGGCTAATGTCTTCGACCTGTGGTTTGGAGACCTCGGGTGTCTTTGGGCTGACTCAATCTCATGGACAGATAGCTCACAACATGAGTAAACACAACCAAAACTATCTGCAAGAATAGACAGTGTTTGAGATATGTGACTGAATTTGTTTGGTTGAACAGACCCCAAGCAAAAAACTGCAGAACAGATGACTGACTCATTTCTCCTTGATGAACCTCTCCTGCAGTCAATACATTTCCCTTTATATGTACTAACATCAAAGTCCATCACACAGGAGATTTAAGACATAGCAAGCCACGTTATCATCAAAGAAAAGAGAAGAAAATCAACAGTGGAACTGACAAATTTCAAAGAATAAATAGACCCACGCAGTAAATGAGTGTGTGTGCAAGTGTCCGATATGTGTGTATATATCTTTATGTACACAGCACTGAGAGGAAATGAGCATGTGTGTCCTGCTGTTTCTCAGCAGGTGAAGTAAGAATAGTACAGGAACACAGTTTCCTCCTTTAGCTATGAATCATGGTCATGACAAGGACAACTGACAGCCTGCGGCAAGATGAAGAGGTGTGTGTGCGTGTGTGTGTATGCGTGTGTGAATGATTGTGTGAAGTGAATGTGAAAATAAGCAGGACAGCCATCATATAGATATGCAAGGAGGAGATAAGATGTTGGAAACACACAAGCACACACACACACACACAGTGCTCTTTCTATTCACCATCTCCTCTGAGAGAGTCCAACCTTCAGCATGAGTCATCACCACACTGTCTGCCCTTAAAGCACTCTGCTGCTGTGCTTTTCACAAGGAACAATCCAGCAGACAGACAGAAATACAGAGTGCTTACTGGTTTCATTTGGCCCATTTGATCCAAAATGAACGACGGTACAGAACTGTGTTTGCACTGCAGCAAGTAGGGGGAACAACTCAATCCAAGCAACAAACACCAGGAGGCTGTGATGCAGATGCAAATAGAACAACCACACCCTTTCATTTAAATTGTTTTTACAATGTTTATGTGATTTTATTAACTTTTGGTAAAATTACATGCAAATCAGTGCCTGCTTCCATAATCCACCTTAATGTGTATATGAGAGGATATGACAAGATGATCTCATTTGACGCAGCATCAGTAACTTTACTTTCATTTTTAAAATTAAATTGATAAACTGGCATGGCTTAAAACATCATGGTGTACTTTACTGAAATGTGTGATAAGTGACGATATGTGGAATGACATCTCATCTTAAAGAATTACAATATAATGTCCTACATAATATTTATATATCAACATATATTTATAGTATATATATATAGCAGGAGTTTCACCAAATTGTCCCAAATGTAAAAGTCATGCAGGCACTAGGTTGCATTGCCTGTGGGAATGCAATACAATTCAGGTATTCTGGAGGGCAGTATGTGCAAACATTAGTATTGCAATAGGACAACAGGTGTCACCACATCCACTTTTATGTTTGCTTGGAAATGTCCCCAATTTTCTTAAACAACATGAGGATGTTATTCAATCACTCTTAATGCTGGCAAGGAAAGCAATCATGGTGAAGTGGGTAGGAGATGACCCTCCCTCTGGTCTTATGTAGAAATCTCTGATATCCGAGGTCATGACTCTTGAAAAATTGGGACATTACATCAATGGGAGGATTCATACTTTTCAGCAAAAATGGAAGAGACCATTGGAACATCTTGGAGTTAATTATAATTTGGAACTGAACTAACTGGACATACGCTTGAAATGGGACATTGCGGGAATCTGACCCATGTATGTGTTTCACTAGATTGACTTTCATATTGTTTAAGTGCTGTGCTTCTCTCATTTCACTTATTGACCAGTCTTGTAAAGCTGTGAAAATTGTAATTTTGTAATTTAATTTTTTGAACGCTTTTGGAAAATTGAATAAAAGTATTAAAAAAAATAATAATAAAATAAAATAAAATAAAAAAAATTAATTGATTATCTTTGACTAAACAAGGCAAGAAACAAGCAGTGAAAGTCCTTAACATGGATTGCCATGGAAATTACTGACACTCATGGTCCACGCAGGATGTAGACTCACAAGTCAGTCTTTAGACGCTTTGCTTAACTAAATCAGAAGGCGGAGATCTCTGATTGTCTGGTGGCGAGACTACGCAGGATGAATCCTACTGACCTTACTTTTCATTCAGTGCCATCATTGGGTCAAAACCTGAATTCATCCTATAGTTATTTTTCAGACCAAAGACCTGCAAAAGGCATTTCCATCAGCCTCAACCATTAGCATGGCTGTAGACTCCCCATCTTCTTGTATGTTTACACTTTACAGTATCTTACACATTCTTTGATGTTGTATATTTTTGTTTGTAGAGAATGCAAAATTACCCACATACCAGTGTCTGGGGACATTACTAATGCCACAGTGTCTTTTCTATTACTTCCACTGGGGGGCACACCAAACTGTAGACTTTTCAAATTCTTTACTTTCTGCCTTAAACAGAAATACAATGGAGTACAAATTTAAGAATAGGACAACATTTCTAGTCCTGAACTACCCTCAAAATCTTGTGAAAACATTAATTGTTACAACAGATAAAACAAAAGCAGATGTTCATCAACTATTTGTGTTAGATAAGCAAATAAACTAAAATAAAAGTCCAAATGTAGGTGATGTTATGGACGAAGGTACATGTACAACTCAGAGTGTTGTACTAGGGTGATGGGTTCATTCTGTGTCTGCTCTCTGTGTAAGCCTGGACTCTATGCCACCTCAAACACTTACAGAAAATAAAATCCAATCTGGGCCAATCATGGTCAGAACCGTAGTTGACAAGGTAAGCAGCCAATCAAGGACTGTGTTGTAGTTGATGCGTAAAATGCAGAACAGCTTGCAGAACAGTAATGATGGTTCCTAAAGCAACAAGTGCTAACTCTAATAATAGTAGAGTAAACACAGCAATAGGTGAAGTTATTGCAGTAATACAGTCAATGACGACAATTAAAAAAGAACAAGTGTATGCACTTGTGGTGTTTCTGGGAGGAAAAGATGTTTTTGCCGTTCTCATGACCGGATTTGGCAAAAGCTTGATTTATCAACTGGCTCCACTGCAGCTGAAGATGTTCCCGGTGTTTTGTTATGCTGACTGGCTGAAAAAGTTTGTCTGACAAGGTGAGTAATACCGCCCACTGAAAGGGCCAGACTGATACAGAGAGCAAAACAGAATGTTGGGCTCACATCATCAGAATGGTGTTGCCAGGCTTTGAGATTTGGGCTTGAAAATAAATCATAAACCACATGTTTTTCTCATGTCTTTGTAATTTGACCATTTCAGTACATATTCTCCTGAACACACTTATCGGGTTGACTACAAACCTGCCTGAAATAATCAGCTAAAACAAACAGTATCATTTTATCTCCCAACTTTCAAGAGTAAACACACCTGGACTAAAACTGTCTCTCTCCAATATGGTAAGGCAATCAGTTTGGAATTTCCAAACCACGGGTGTAATCAGTGTTGTATCTAAGTCCATCCTGTGGAAAAATGTTCTGATATCAAAGGCCGACAAGCTGTCAAACCATCCATCTCCATCACTGTCTCTGTTTGTCACAGTGGAGGAGATTCAGTAAGAGCGCAGTAATTATTCAACATGTTCTCATGTATATTTAAGAGGCAGCTGCGTCAGCCTGTTCTCCCCACAGCTCCAGCACACCATGATGGATGATGAGGTCACTGAGGCTGAGGCCTGACGTCTACAGACAGCAGATGTACTTCAAAAAGAGCTGCCGACACTTTGGATGCCTGAGCACTTCTCAGTTTATTCCAGGCTCTCTTTATCTCTTTGTGTGCAATAATGAACATCTTGCAGAGATCAGTTTGTCTTGTGTTTACAAGATGAAAGCAGTATTTGAGTTAAAGAAGATATAACACAGTCATACAACATAAAGCTGTTCTCATGTACTGTTCCTATGTATACCTACAAAAATGCACCATAATTCGTATATAACCCACGTAATCGTGAAAGCTGCAGGCAGGAAGACAGGACCTTACTGTCCTAAATCTAACCTACCTAGTAAACTTAAAGTTATTTTAAGGTATCTCGTCACATCATTAAAGATGTAACTTTAGGTTAAGTAAGTAACGTGACAAGGCCCAACCATGATTCTTCTTCTCTTAACTTTACTTTCCTAAACCTAGCCTACATAAATTTAAAGTCAAGTACATAACATGATGACACCAAAACATGATTCTTGTCCAAAGCTAAACCTACTTTAACTTTTCGTTAAGTACTTCCTGGACAATGCCCAACCATGTCAACCTTCCTAAATCTAACCTTCGTAACCTTACTTTGAGAGCATTATGTGACAACGCCCTATCATGATTCTTTTCCTAAACTTAACCTGCAGATCTTCACTTTTCTCATCCTAACCTACGTAAACTTTACAATAAGTACATAGTATGACAACACCCAACCATGTTTGTTTGGTTTTTTTTTTTAAATAAACCTAACCTAACCAGTAGGGGCACTATTTCCTGGGGCACTCATTTATGAGATATCATACAAACAGTTGCATGAGGACACATTGTATAACATACACACATATTCACACGCAAGAGTTTCCAAAGCACTAACCATAAAATAAAAGACCAACTTATCCATCCACATAAATATATAAACAAGAATATAACCAAAAAATACAAAGATATCATCACTCATCAAGTTACATCATAAATGTGGATCCAGTTTATGCAATTTAACAAATATGTTTTTTATCTGTGGTAGAAACAAGTAAAAAAAAAAAGTACAATACATTACTAAATACAATATCTATGAATATCTTAAATATCTCAATCTGTCCCACATGATAAGCTTTGGGAAGGTGACTGAATTTCATGATTCCCATTGATCTTGTCATCTGTTTTTCCCCAAATATTAAACTAATCCTCTAAGGTAAAAAAAAAAAAAAAAAACATGGTTTAAAGCAACCAGTGGCTCTCTCAGTCTGTCTCAGGACAGGAAGCCTGGAAAAAATTCTGTCTCTTTCCCTGCAGAGTCTCACTGCATTTAATGATGTGCCTGAGCACAGGCTGCAACAATACAGCAGCACTTAACTTTCATCTCTAGCCCTATACTCTCCTTCCAGCAGAGGCTTTCATGTCTTTTTTTCCTCCAAAACAAATGCTAATAATATGCTAATCTGATTGTGTGTTATTGCAAAGTTTTACGTCTTCAGTGAATGAAGCTGCTCTGCCAAAGAAAGATAAGTGAGCTCTCAAAGACACTCTGAATAAAAGGATCATTTTCTTTCTTTTTCAAATACTGTGTGTCCGTAAACTGTACAGGTGCTGAGCATTCAGGGCAACACACAGACACACACCACCTGGTTCCTACAGGGGTTACTAGGCAATACTTGGTTGTTAGTCTGGGACACACACACATGCACTTAAACAGAAGTGTGTCGGAGAGAGAGGGAACAGGGGCGAGCAGACCCTCGTCCATTAGTAAAGAGGTAAACACCATCTGGACGCCCACAAATGTTTTCCCCAACACACACACCATGAGCTCCATTCATTTCACTTAATAACACACACACATAGGGACACATTAACAACACAGGTGCTAACAACACAAACACAGAGAGAGAGTGAGACCCTCAGGGAGGAAGTTTGCTGCCCATTAACATCCTGGGTGGCAACGCACAGGTTTTAATCCACAACACAATGGGGAAATAAATTCTTAAACACTAATCCTCTTCCTGCAGCCGCATTAAAGGGATTTTATATGTGATGTCATGTCAACTAGGGCCAGGTGATATATCAGTATTTACTGTCTAGCAACATCTAAGTACTGTTTATTGGATATTACTTAGATACTTAAACACAAAGGCTCTTATAGCAAGTAGGGAGCATGTCCTCAGTTGTTCTATTATAACAATACAGTTCACATTTACAGTTAGAAATATATGTTTTCATGTTTCTTAAACGCATCTGTCTTTCTTTATTTTGGAAGAGGTATTTTTTTTTTTTTTTTTATAAAGGTACAGTTTGTATGATTTGGGGTATTTTAGTAGTGTCTAGTGGTGAGGATTGCAACCAGCTGAAACTTCTCCCAGCTAGAATTCCTTCAGTCTTCACTGTTCAGAGGTTTTATACTGGGAGCCGAATCATCCACAGAGGTCTCTTCCTCTCCCAAACAAAAAAAGACTAGGTGAGTAAAACTGGTAAAATACTGAATAAAGCAGTTTCACATTACAAGTCAGTGTTTCTGATTTGCTGTTGTGTGTTCACCTTATTTTGTTCTTATAACTTAATATGTGGTCACCTTTTTTCTAATCCAATGTCAGGAGGTTTTTATCATGAGCTGAATTATCTGCAGAGGTCTCCTCCTCTTAAAAACAAATGGACCAGGTGATTTAAGCCAGTAAAATACTTTTAAAAGCAGTTTCACGTTACAAAGCAATGATTTTCCGATGCTGTTTGGTATGTCAGAGACGGGCAGCTTGCCCACCACATGCTATTGTGTGCTCACCTTTATTCTCTGATAGCTTGAGATCCAGTCTCTTTCTCTCCAAAACAAACAGATCCTGTCATTAAAACTGGTAAAACAATGAATTAAGCAGTTTCATGTTACAAATCAGTCTTTATCTGTTGCTGCCCATTCCAGATGGGCTGCTAACTACAGTAGCCAACACGAAAATAAGAATGGCACTATCTAGAGCCAGTGCTTGGTTTGTCCATTCTGGGCTACTGTAAATACATGTGGGTGAACATGGCAATTTCCATAAACAAGGACCCACTTCCTACATAAATATAAACATGTCATTTTAAGATGTCCAAAACACAATGACTGTGCAAGTGTGTCTAATAAAAAAGGGCCACTAAGTGTATATGTAGGTCATCTAACCATACTATTGACGTGTAATAATGAAAACAAAGAAAGCAGCCAGGAAAAAGGTTAAACCATGGTTTTCTTTTACAGCAGCAGGAGAAACAGAGAACAATTTGGTTTAAAAATGTGGAAAATGGTACAGCAAGATTATACAAAAGGGTGCTATAGCAATCACCCTCTACAGCATAAAATACTGTATTTCATAAAATATGACACAAAAGATAAGAATAAAGGCAGAACCTAAACGATAAGCCAGAGGGGCTCAGGTGTTCTTCCTAAATCCTAATGTAAGTCAATTTAAACCATGAGATGGAGCTTGAAGCCCAGTAATATAAAAACTCTGACAGCCATGACCCTGAGGAACAACACTGTGCTGAAATAAGATCCACATGAACTGCTGTTTACTAAGAGACTGAGGGCGAGTGAATGAAACAAGGTCAAAGAGTCAGAATGAAACAGAATAGAGAGAGCAGAGTCAGCCAAAAAAAAGGAAAGCTTCACTAAACTCGCCCTTGAGAAATATAATAACCTGCGATTATTTGCTCAACTAGAATAACTCTGCAGATCACATTTTCCGTTTTAAATCCATGCAACAATTTCCTGCATGGCTGTGTCGACCAATCCCTGTCTGAGAGTCTCAGAGAGAGAAGGAAAAGCTAAACATGAAGTCGTTCAAATGAGCCAAAATACACAACAGATACATTTCATATCAGCTTAATGGATTTTTCACCAGAGATGGTGGTCCTGTAACCAGCCCAATTACAGAAATGATTAAAAACATGTATTTTTTTCACCCCTTGCAAAGTATTTACAGATTTTTGTGCTGGGTGTGTTGATATCTGCTTAACATGTACATCATCTTTAGAGTTCATCAGCTGTATAGGCTGGAGGGAGATATACACACTCACCACAGTAACCATGAGGAATATATGAGATGTTCAACATGTGAGTGTGACTTTACATGAGATAACAGTGATTAAGTCACAAGTTCTCCTTTTCATACTCAGTGCACACAGTTGTCAGAACACACAACAGATATGAGACAAAGCTATTGGTGATGTTCTTCACATAACACTCTGATGCCATCTGCTGGTGGCTTTTCACTGTAGCTGTGCTTAAACGGGGTTCAGGGTATGGTATCAGGGTATGTAGATTATTGTTTTAATTCTCCCTCTAAACCTGATCCTCTATTAATTATTCTTATTCTTTTAAGTTTACTGTATTTTATTACTGTCTTATTTTTTTTTTTAAACTTTTGTTTGTTTTGTTGTGTTTCTTTATTGTGAATACTATAGCTGATAGTGAAGGAATGCAATTTCATTCTGCTGTATAGTATTGTATATGATATGTCAATATATATTCTGGTTTGTTTTTTGGTTTTGTTTTTTTTATAAAAGTGTCTTAGTAGTGTAAAAAAATGTACAGATACAGTAAAACTAGGAAAGCCTATTGATATTCTTTCTCTTCATTTCATTTGCAATGAATATGATCTAAGTTTTTGCTATCAAGGTTCCCATCACGCTCTGGATGATGTAGAGGTGCATATTATAAATCCTTGACCTACACTTTCCCCAACTCATCACAGGTGAGCAGATTTAATGCTGAGATGATTAGTCATTTATAACATTAGTTAGGTGAGAAAAGAATACTACACAACTACCACTACAATAACCATCACTTAATTCATTTAGAGAGTAAAATTCACCTCTTAAATGTGAAGATTCACTTTATTTTCTTCCTTAATTTCATTGTAAACTAAATATATATGTTTTTACTGTTTAAATGTCGATCAGCAATTAAAAAGAGCTCCAACTGTGACAGACATCTGACACGTTTTATGTGTATTAGTTGCAACATGCAGCTACAGACAATGCATCAATACAGACATAGTTTATATCTATTCAGCAGACATCTACTCAAATAGAGAGAGAAAGAAGGAAGCTTAAAACTCTAAGTTATACATACAGAGCTGAAAAAGTGCATCTTTAGTTTTGTGTGCGTGTGACTGAACATGGAAAGGTTAAATCTTAAAGCAGGCCACATTCCTATTGTGATCCCCGCTACAACCAGCAGGGGTCAGAGTAGAGCACACACACAAAAAGCCCACATGGACATAGCCACCTACACACAAACTGCAGAGCAGCATTCATCAGACTACGGCTGTACGGGGTCTTCAGCACAAGTACACAAAAGTACACACTTCACACACACACACACACACACACACACACACACACACACACACACTTCATTTCTGCTTCATTTCTTCCTCCTAGCAGTGAGCAAACAAGTGTTTCTGTGGATGTTAAGTGCCTCTGTGTGTGTGTGTGTGTGTGTGTGTGTGTGTGTGTGTGTGTGTGTGTGCGTGTGTGTGTGTGGCTGGTGGCTGTAAAAGACTGAGTCATCCTCAGTCTGCCTCCCTGCATTCAGCTGGCAGAGTTCCAGTCCAACAGACAGAATCCATATGCAGCTGGACTGACTCACTGTGAGTCTGCAAATATCAGACAGCCTGACTACATTTCATACTTTTTACAGGATCCAATGCAAATTTGAGACAGATTTTTGTCAAATCATGCAGAAAGGTTTCAGTAAGGTGGCACATGCTGGGTAAAATCAGGAACTTTCTCACACATCCATGATGCAATCTTTTTGTTAGCCATGTGGGGTGGGGAATATGTCTGTTTTGTCCATTTAAGTTTGAAAGCTATACTTTATTTCCATTGATTGAATATGACAGAACACTACCCTGGGATTGCAAAACACAGAACATGTCCATACAACCCATGTGGACAGGTGCAATTATCTCATCCTAGCATTTTTATTTTTTTTTTGATTTATATAAGTCTGAAGCTGAGATTTACAATAATAACTGGTTAAGATTATGATGAGTGTTGCGGTCTCTGTGTGTGTATTCTGATTTTGTGTACTTACCAGTCCAGTGAGTGACGGAGCCGACTGTCCCAAGGTTTGGCTTCTCATACGGACCAGGTTGTTCACCTCTCCTCCTCCTGCAGATGCTCCCCCGGTGGCCCCGGGCCCTCCCGAGGGCCCCTGCCAAGCCAGCTGACTCACCCCAGCGTGCAGACTGCTGGACAGAGGCAGCAGCTGCTTACCTGTGAAGAGGGGAGGAGAAAGGGAGAGAGTCATCTCAAACCCAGCCAACCTGCTTTTCAGTTCAGTACATTTGGAAACACTGCTCTGCTTTGTTCACACTGGACTGGAATCCCCTGTGGACCTGTCTGTGTCATAGTCATAGATATCATTGGTCTCCACCCTAAATGAGTGGGTGAGATTCAAACTGGCTCAAATTCAACTCACAGTTCATATTAATCATTCCCACTGCGGCTGTCAGTTTCTTAGATCCCAAAAACAAAAGAAACAATGATTTAAGAAAAAACAAAAACAGAAAAACTAAAAACCAACAAACCAAAAATTTCGAAGCTGCTGTTTTCTCGTGGGATTAACATTATCACGTGACCTCTGCTTGGTGAATCATGGCAGTTAATCTGTGGTGGAGTTTTCACTTCACTAAAGATTATGCACAGGGCAGATCGGTGCCAGATTAAGAACACAGGAGCTCACGAATCACAGGATGACCTCAGGTAACACTGGCCCCGTGTGAATGGAGCTTTAACACAACTGAACTATGGATGTGTCATTTTGTTCAGACTGGGTAGGATCACATTTACATCTCACACTGTAAAACTTAAGAGTTTCATCTCAATATGAGTGATCTTTAATGATGTGATTATATGACAAATATGGGTGTGTGTGTGTTACCGGTCATGGCCATGCTGCTGCGTCGGGCCCAGCTTTCATCCTGGCTCAGCTGTCGGTGCAGTTTGGATTTGGTGGCAGCCGTTGCTGCAGGTGACAGGTCGGGGTTGCTCAGCTTCCTGAAGAGGAGAGGAGGGGGGGCTGCAAACTCCTTCTGGTAAGATGAAGAGAATGGAGAGACAAAGGCACAAGAAGACTTATTAGAATTAGTTCGGATATAATGGTTAGATACTATGTGTCAGGTTTCATTATGAGCACCAAGCTTCTCATACTGTTGACAAATGATTCCTTTTCAAGGTCACACACCAAAACCAACAACTGTTGAATAGTCAAATAGGTTGCAGTGTAAGCGATGTCATGCAGGTGTACTTATAATAGGGAATTTATACTTCAGGGTTGGATCAAAGCATTACATTTACATAGCATCACTGACATTTGTGTTATCTTTTTTTATTTATTTTTCTTATTGACAACATGCCGGAATTCGAGCTCTATAACTCTTCTGCATAATAACAATTATGGCTAATGAGCATTATTAACATTAAATGTTAATATGTTTCAAAATAAATGAAAAAAATATATATATTTTTGGCAAACCTACTAAAGCATGAGCCGTACGGCCCCACTTCTCAGCTGCGCACAGACATTTTACACATGAAAAAGACAAATCAAGTCTGCAGCAAAGGGCCAACACCAAGCAATTTCTAAATTTACACCTTCATGCTTTGGTTAAATTTTGATCATTTTTAATTTTTCTACTTATTGACAAACTTTGCATATTTTACTCTGCGATAAAAAACAAAAAGAATCAGCCCTGCGAAAACTGTACAAAATACAATATACCATACATCCTGCTTTCAAGTAAAGCCGAAAAATCCCAAAACCTGCAGTCACACAGTGAGGGGTTCCTGTGAGCAAGCAGGCTGAGAGCCAAAACAAAGTCATAAAACATGACGCTAACCACTCACTGACACATCTTTTTCTCACATGGCCACAACACAAGAACACACACTCTAATGGTATAACACACACTTGCCTGAACAGGAACACCCGCACACACACCTGTTTTTCTCAGTACGCATCAGGAGCAGTTAGCGGTGTAAGAGGCACTCAGCGGGGTGATGCCGGGCAGCTCTCTGTCATTAACCAACACTTTCAGCCACCACACAGCTGCAGAGCGAGCAGACAGTCTGATTTATAATTCAGTTTGTCAGTGTAATAAAGGAAAAGTTCCTCTGGACTTCCTCGATATCCCCAAGCTTTCCTAAGAAACACTCCAGGGAAAATACAGTACAGCCAACACACACACACACACACACACACACGCTTAACGTCTGTGTGTGGGATTCTGGTTGAAATGATTTTGGAAACAGCTGCTGTTGCCATGGAAACAGGGCCTTACTGGGCTCATATCCTCCTCTCTCTGTTGCCGGTGGACCAGCCCTTGACGAGACTTGCACACTTACACGCACACTCAGCTCCCAGATGGCTGCATGTATGAAAGAGCTTTAGTGAAAGCTTCCGTTACTCTTTGCCAATAAAACCTGAACTAACCGCTCTCCTCAAAATTACTAAAACACATTGATAAACGCACACATAAACACACACGCACACTGTAATCATGTTCAGCCTGCAGTATCCAGTCACTCAGACTGGATTAAATGATGTGCAATTGGCCATTAGCAAACATTAACAAATGAAACTAATGGACACATGCTGCTTTACATCATGTCAGTGCAGCTCCCGTCTGAGTGAGTCAGAAGACAGTTTCACACTTCAGCTGTAGTCATAAAGGCAAGTATTCAGTGAGGACTACAGTGGGTAATGTGATAAAATCAGCTATCATACTCTACACTGCAATATCTAAAGATTTCCTGAAAAATCAGTTGAGACACTCTTTGTGCATGAAAGACGGACCGCAGCGTCTGTTTTCCTTACAGCTAACTGAATACCTGACAATTGCTTTATTACACGGAAATCATGTTAAAATCCAATGTTGCCAGTATGCCATAAGTCTTGCTTATTAACGTGCAACAGTGTCTGCAATGGGCTAATAAACAAGAGATATAAAAAGGATAGATACCTCAGTATAAATTGTCCAAAGAGACCCACTTCCACCACAAGCACTCCACAGAAGACACCTTGTTGGAAGTATTCAGTTATAGATTAAATACGGATACATGGTTACAAAAAGTATTGTTGTTGTTTTTGTTTTTAGTTACAGTCTGAAGACACTTTTGGGCATGTTTCGATGCTTTTATGGCAATTTGGTCAGTTTCAGATAAGGGGGTTGTTAAGATAATTACCTATCAACCATAACTGTCGTCTGTATAAATATTAAACCTGCACCAGACACAATCAAGGTAAAAAGCTTTCCAAGTGTGCTGTTGTCGGGGATCATGAAATAGAAATGCCATATCAGAAGCATTACAGATAAAGTTAGTGAGGTCTGATAGAAGAAAAAAATACAAAGATAATACTGTCTTGTTTCTGTTTTTCCACTGTCATCTAATTTAAACATGCAGACTTTTCTACCCATCTTGTCATGTGATGTTGCATTACTGTTGATTGACAGCTGATGATGGCATTTCTCTGGGGAAGGAAGCTCTGTGTAATACTTGCAGAGTGCTGCAGCACAGTGAATACATTTAAATCCATTGTCACAGCCCGTTAGTGTGCTGCAGGTCTTTGTCTAACCAGCAGGTGGCAGACAGACAGTAGTCTGCTGACTGTAGTGTGTGATTACAGGCAATCTGCTGATCTGAGCTTCTTGAACAGATTGAAAATTAGATGTATCAACCTGGAAGACAGCTAAGAGGTCAGTGCGTGCATGTGTGTGTGTGTGCGTGTGTGTGAGAGTGATGTATCTGCAATGTTTCACAGCTTTCACCACACAGGCACAAACGGTCAACCGGTCGGTTTTCAAAGATGTTTGCTATGACACACAACATACACCTCAAAATATATAGGAAGAGAAGAGACATTAGGAAGGTAACCGTCACTTATTCACATGCAAACATCTTTCTGGTCTACAACAGCAGATAAAAAGACAGACACATCTAAGACCTGAACTTGTGTGTTCAGGCAGTCATTAGTGCAATAGGTCAACTCCATCTGTCCCACAAGCTGAGAAGGAAAAAGCAAACACAACCGGCTATCTGACACGGTGAACATCAAAGTCTACATCAAAAACTCCACAAAACATTTGTAATGGATTGATCTTGGCTACATAAGACTGATCCTTTTCTTCTTTGAATGTTGTAACCTACAGTGCTCCAGATACACCAGCTCCATTAAAACACTGTCACAGTTTTGTAAAATACCACAGTATGTAACTCTACTGTGAAACTTAACTTTAATAATAAAATGACTTGCAGAATGTGTACACCAGTGAGGTGACCAGAGACACTGGTTAAAAAAGCTGGTGCTCTGCCCACTGAGTTGTTCTTCCATTACAGAATCACTGCTTGATGAGCTGCTGTCACTACATGAGCTGGTAATTGATAATGAACTAAGCCTCACCCTTCTTAGCTACTGTTGATTTGCCTGTCAGGCTTTGCACTGTAGCACAGCACCAGGGCTGCAGCTAACCATTATTTTCAGTATCCATTCATTTGACCATTTCTCCAATTTTCTCAGTTAAAAAATAAAAAAAAATCAGAAAACACTGAATGAGTGCAAAGTAATGCCATGAAGTGTCTTGTCTGACCAATGATTAAAAAATATTCAATTTACTTTCATGTAGGACATGCAAATAATGCAAATTCTCACATTTGAGAGGCTGGGACCATCCTTTTTTTGTATTTTGTTCTTAAAATGACTTTAAGGTCCAGTGTGTAAGTTTTAGAGGGGATTTAGTGGCAAGTAGCGGTGAGGATTGCAGATTGCAACCAGCTAAAACTTCTCCCGATTAGAATTCCTACAGTGTTCATTGTTCAGGAGGTTTTTACCAGGAGCCGAATTATCTGCAGAAGCCTCTTCCTCTTCAAAACAAAATGGACCCAGTAATTTAAACTGGAAAAAAATACTGAATAATGCAGTTTCACTTAAAAAAAAAATGTTGTTTTTCCCAGACGTTGCAAAAATATGAATGGCCCTACGTAGAGCCAGTGTAATAAAAACACACTGTTTCTTATTTTTAGGTGATTATACACAAAAAAATACTGATTATATTATATTCCATTTCTGCCAATATATCCCGCTAAATCCTACACACCATTAAACAATTAATGAATAATCAAAATAGTTGCTGATTGAGTTGATTGACTACTTGATTAATAACTGCAGCTCTACACAGCAGTGTTAGGTTTTGGCACTGGGAATCTGTATAGCACAAAAAGCAGCTTCTCAGTTTTAGCTGGTGTGTGTCAAATTCACTGAAGTGACAACTTTTGCTGGCAAAATTTATCAGCTGCAGCTAATTAACTTGAACTTTGTGACTGAGTTGTTCATTTCATTTCTGGCTGACTTTTAATGTTTCCCACAGATCCATATGAAAATTAGAACCAACAGTGTGAGATTTTCAATGTA